>NW_024608323.1:0-57628 GCF_018296145.1 Oncorhynchus tshawytscha | reverse complement strand
CAGGACTGGGCAGTGTGAATTACAGGATAGTGTTATCTATAAGACTAGGCAGTGTGAATTAGAGGATAGTGTTATCTCCAGGACTGGGCAGTGTGAATTAGATTATATAGTTATCTCCAGGGCAGTGAATTAGAGGATAGTGTTATCTCCAGGACTGGGCAGTGTGAATTAGAGGATAGTGTTATCTATAAGACTGGGCAGTGTGAATTAGAGGATAGTGTTATCTATAAGACTGGACAGTGTGAATTAGAGGATAGTGTTATCCATAAGACTGGACAGTGTGAATTAGAGGATAGTGTTATCTATAAGACTGGGCAGTGTGAATTAGAGGATAGTGTTATCTATAAGACTGGGCAGTGAGAATTAGAGGATAATGTTATCTATAAGACTGGGCAGTGTGAATTAGAGGATAATGTTATCTATAAGACTGGGCAGTGTGAATTATAGGATAGTGTTATCTCCAGGACTGGGCAGTGTGAATTAGAGGATAGTGTTAGCTATAAGACTGGGCAGTGTGAATTAGAGGATAGTGTTATCTATAAGACTGGGCAGTGTGAATTAGAGGATAATGTTATCTATAAGACTGGGCAGTGTGAATTAGAGGATAATGTTATCTATAAGACTGGGCAGTGTGAATTAGAGAATAGTGTTATCTCCAGGACTAGGCAGTGTGAATTAGAGGATAGTGTTATCTATAAGACTGGGCAGTGTGAATTAGAGGATAGTGTTATCTATAAGACTGGGCAGTGTGAATTACAGGATAGTGTTATCTATAAGACTGGGCAGTGTGAATTAGAGGATAATGTTATCTCCAGGACTAGGCAGTGTGAATTAGAGGATAGTGTTATCTCCAGGACTGGGCAGTGTGAAATTGAGAATAGTGTTATCTATAAGACTGGGCAGTGTGAATTAGATTATATAGTTATCTCCAGGACTGGGCAGTGTGAATTAGATTATTTAGTTATCTCCAGGGCAGTGTGAATTAGAGGATAGTGTTATCTATAAGACTGGGCAGTGTGAATTAGAGGAAAGTGTTATCTTCAGGACTGGGCAGTGTGAATTAGAGGATAGTGTTATCTCCAGGACTGGGCAGTGTGAATTAGAGGATAGCGTTATCTCCAGGACTGGGCAGTGTGAATTAGAGGATAGTGTTATCTATAGGACTGGGTAGTGTGAAGTAGAGGATAGTGTTATCTATAAGACTGGGCAGTGTGAATTAGAGGAAAGTGTTATCTTCAGGACTGGGCAGTGTGAATTAGAGGAAAGTGTTATCTATAGGACTGCGCAGTGTGAATTAGATTATATAGTTATCTCCAGGACTGGGCAGTGTGAATTAGATTATATAGTTATCTCCAGGACTGGACAGTGTGAATTAGAGGATAGTGTTATCTATAGGGCAGTGTGAATTAGAGGATAGTGTTTTCTCCAGGACTGGGCAGTGTGAGTTAGAGAATGGTGTTATCTATAAGACTGGGCAGTGTGAATTAGAGAATAGTGTTATCTCCAGGACTGGGCAGTGTGAATTAGAGAATAGTGTTATCTCCAGGACTGGACAGTGTGAATTAGTAGTGTTATCTCCAGGACTGGGCAGTGTGAATTAGAGGATAGTGTTATCTCCAGGACTGGACAGTATGAATTAGAGGATAGTGTTATCTCCAGGACTGGGCAGTGTGAAGTAGATGATAGTGTTATCTCCAGGACTGGGCAGTGTGAATTAGAGGATAGTGTTATCTATAAGACTGGGCAGTGTGAATTAGAGAATAGTGATATCTTCAGGACTGGGCAGTGTGAATTAGAGGATAGTGTTATCTCCAGGACTGGGCAGTGTGAATTAGAGGATAGTGTTATCTATAGGGCAGTGTCAATTAGAGGATAATGTTATCTTCAGGACTGGGCAGTGTGAATTAGAGAATAGTGTTATCTCCAGGACTGGGCAGTGTGAATTAGAGGATAGTGTTATCTTCAAGACTGGGCAGTGTGAATTAGAGGATAGTGTTATCTCCAGGACTGGGCAGTGTGAATTAGAGGATAGTGTTATCTATAAGACCGGGTAGTGTGAATTAGAGGATAGTGTTATCTATAAGACTGGGCAGTGTGAATTAGAGGATAGTGTTATCTATAAGACTGGGCAGTGTGAATTAGAGGGTAGTGTTATCTCCAGGACTGGGCAGTGTGAATTAGAGAATAGTGTTATCTCCAGGACTGGACAGTGTGAATTAGAGGGTAGTGTTATCTTCAGGACAGGGCAGTGTCAATTAGAGGATAGTGTTATCTCCAGGACTGGGCAGTGTGAATTAGAGGATAGTGTTATCTCCAGGACTGGACAGTGTGAATTAGAGGATAGTGTTATCTATAGGGCAGTGTGAATTAGAGGATGATGTTATCTCCAGGACTGGGCAGTGTGAATTAGAGGGTAGTGTTATCTCCAGGACTGGACAGTGTGAATTAGAGGATAGTGTTATCTCCAGGACTGGGCAGTGTGAATTAGAGGAAAGTGTTATCTATAGGACTGGGCAGTTTGAATTAGAGGAAAGTGTTATCTTCAGGACTGGGCAGTGTGAATTAGAGGAAAGTGTTATCTTAAGGACTGGACAGTGTGAATTAGAGGGTAGTGTTATCTCCAGGACTGGACAGTGTGAATTAGAGGAAAGTGTTATCTATTGGACTGGGCAGTGTGAATTAGATTATATAGTTATCTCCAGGACTGGGCAGTGTGAATTAGAGGATGATGTTATCTCCAGGACTGGACAGTGTGAATTAGAGGATAGTGTTATCTCCAGGACTGGGCAGTGTGTATTAGAGGATAGCGTTATCTATAGGGCAGTGTGAATTAGAGGATGATGTTATCTCCAGGACTGAACAGTGTGAATTAGAGGGTAGTGTTATCTCCAGGACTGGGCAGTGTGAAATAGAGGATAGTGTTATCTCCAGGACTGGGCAGTGTGAATTAGATTATATAGTTATCTCCAGGGCAGTGTGAATTAGAGGATAGTGTTATCTCCAGGACTGGGCAGTGTGAATTAGAGGATAGTGTTATCTATAAGACTGGGCAGTGTGAATTAGAGGATAGTGTTATCTATAAGACTGGACAGTGTGAATTAGAGGATAGTGTTATCCATAAGACTGGACAGTGTGAATTAGAGGATAGTGTTATCTATAAGACTGGGCAGTGTGAATTAGAGGATAATGTTATCTATAAGACTGGGCAGTGTGAATTAGAGAACAGTGTTATCTCCAGGACTAGGCAGTGTGAATTAGAGGATAGTGTTATCTATAAGACTGGGCAGTGTGAATTAGAGGATAGTGTTATCTCCAGGACTGGGCAGTGTGAATTAGAGGATAGTGTTAGCTATAAGACTGGGCAGTGTGAATTAGAGGATAGTGTTATCTGTAAGACTGGGCAGTGTGAATTAGAGGATAATGTTATCTATAAGACTGGGCAGTGTGAATTAGAGGATAATGTTATCTATAAGACTGGGCAGTGTGAATTAGAGAATAGTGTTATCTCCAGGACTAGGCAGTGTGAATTAGAGGATAGTGTTATCTATAAGACTGGGCAGTGTGAATTAGAGGATAGTGTTATCTATAAGACTGGGCAGTGTGAATTACAGGATAGTGTTATCTATAAGACTGGGCAGTGTGAATTAGAGGATAATGTTATCTCCAGGACTAGGCAGTGTGAATTAGAGGATAGTGTTATCTCCAGGACTGGGCAGTGTGAAATTGAGAATAGTGTTATCTATAAGACTGGGCAGTGTGAATTAGATTATATAGTTATCTCCAGGACTGGGCAGTGTGAATTAGATTATTTAGTTATCTCCAGGGCAGTGTGAATTAGAGGATAGTGTTATCTATAAGACTGGGCAGTGTGAATTAGAGGAAAGTGTTATCTTCAGGACTGGGCAGTGTGAATTAGAGGATAGTGTTATCTCCAGGACTGGGCAGTGTGAATTAGAGGATAGCGTTATCTCCAGGACTGGGCAGTGTGAATTAGAGGAAAGTGTTATCTATAGGACTGGGTAGTGTGAAGTAGAGGATAGTGTTATCTATAAGACTGGGCAGTGTGAATTAGAGGAAAGTGTTATCTTCAGGACTGGGCAGTGTGAATTAGAGGAAAGTGTTATCTATAGGACTGCGCAGTGTGAATTAGATTATATAGTTATCTCCAGGACTGGGCAGTGTGAATTAGATTATATAGTTATCTCCAGGACTGGACAGTGTGAATTAGAGGATAGTGTTATCTATAGGGCAGTGTGAATTAGAGGATAGTGTTTTCTCCAGGACTGGGCAGTGTGAGTTAGAGAATGGTGTTATCTATAAGACTGGGCAGTGTGAATTAGAGAATAGTGTTATCTCCAGGACTGGGCAGTGTGAATTAGAGAATAGTGTTATCTCCAGGACTGGACAGTGTGAATTAGTAGTGTTATCTCCAGGACTGGGCAGTGTGAATTAGAGGATAGTGTTATCTCCAGGACTGGACAGTATGAATTAGAGGATAGTGTTATCTCCAGGACTGGGCAGTGTGAAGTAGATGATAGTGTTATCTCCAGGACTGGGCAGTGTGAATTAGAGGATAGTGTTATCTATAAGACTGGGCAGTGTGAATTAGAGAATAGTGATATCTTCAGGACTGGGCAGTGTGAATTAGAGGATAGTGTTATCTCCAGGACTGGGCAGTGTGAATTAGAGGATAGTGTTATCTATAGGGCAGTGTCAATTAGAGGATAATGTTATCTTCAGGACTGGGCAGTGTGAATTAGAGAATAGTGTTATCTCCAGGACTGGGCAGTGTGAATTAGAGGATAGTGTTATCTTCAAGACTGGGCAGTGTGAATTAGAGGATAGTGTTATCTCCAGGACTGGGCAGTGTGAATTAGAGGATAGTGTTATCTATAAGACCGGGTAGTGTGAATTAGAGGATAGTGTTATCTATAAGACTGGGCAGTGTGAATTAGAGGATAGTGTTATCTATAAGACTGGGCAGTGTGAATTAGAGGGTAGTGTTATCTCCAGGACTGGGCAGTGTGAATTAGAGAATAGTGTTATCTCCAGGACTGGACAGTGTGAATTAGAGGGTAGTGTTATCTTCAGGACAGGGTGTGAATTAGAGGATGATGTTATCTCCAGGACTGGGCAGTGTGAATTAGAGGATAGTGTTATCTCCAGGACTGGGCAGTGTGAAGTAGAGGATAGTGGTATCTATAAGACTGGGCAGTGTGAATTAGAGGAAAGTGTTATCTCCAGGACTGGGCAGTGTGAATTAGAGGATAGTGTTATCTATAGGACTGGGCAGTGTGAATTAGATTATATAGTTATCTCCAGGACTGGGCAGTGTGAATTAGATTATATAGTTATCTCCAGGACTGGACAGTGTGAATTAGAGGATAGTGTTATCTATAGGGCAGTGTGAATTAGAGGATAGTGTTATCTATAAGACTGGGCAGTGTGAATTAGAGAATAGTGTTATCTCCAGGACTGGGCAGTGTGAATTAGAGAATAGTGTTATCTCCAGGAATGGACAGTGTGAATTAGTAGTGTTATCTCCAGGACTGGGCAGTGTGAATTAGAGGATAGTGTTATCTCCAGGACTGGACAGTATGAATTAGAGGATAGTGTTATCTCCAGGACTGGGCAGTGTGAAGTAGATGATAGTGTTATCTCCAGGACTGGGCAGTGTGAATTAGAGGATAGTGTTATCTATAAGACTGGGCAGTGTGAATTAGAGAATAGTGATATCTTCAGGACTGGGCAGTGTGAATTAGAGGATAGTGTTATCTCCAGGACTGGGCAGTGTGAATTAGAGGATAGTGTTATCTATAGGGCAGTGTCAATTAGAGGATAATGTTATCTTCAGGACTGGGCAGTGTGAATTAGAGAATAGTGTTATCTCCAGGACTGGGCAGTGTGAATTAGAGGATAGTGTTATCTTCAAGACTGGGCATTGTGAATTAGAGGATAGTGTTATCTCCAGGACTGGGCAGTGTGAATTAGAGGATAGTGTTATCTATAAGACCGGGTAGTGTGAATTAGAGGATAGTGTTATCTATAAGACTGGGCAGTGTGAATTAGAGGATAGTGTTATCTATAAGACTGGGCAGTGTGAATTAGAGGGTAGTGTTATCTCCAGGACTGGGCAGTGTGAATTAGAGAATAGTGTTATCTCCAGGACTGGACAGTGTGAATTAGAGGGTAGTGTTATCTTCAGGACAGGGCAGTGTCAATTAGAGGATAGTGTTATCTCCAGGACTGGGCAGTGTGAATTAGAGGATAGTGTTATCTATAGGGCAGTGTGAATTAGAGGATGATGTTATCTCCAGGACTGGGCAGTGTGAATTAGAGGGTAGTGTTATCTCCAGGACTGGACAGTGTGAATTAGAGGATAGTGTTATCTCCAGGACTGGGCAGTGTGAATTAGAGGAAAGTGTTATCTATAGGACTGGGCAGTTTGAATTAGAGGAAAGTGTTATCTTCAGGACTGGGCAGTGTGAATTAGAGGAAAGTGTTATCTTAAGGACTGGACAGTGTGAATTAGAGGGTAGTGTTATCTCCAGGACTGGACAGTGTGAATTAGAGGAAAGTGTTATCTATTGGACTGGGCAGTGTGAATTAGATTATATAGTTATCTCCAGGACTGGGCAGTGTGAATTAGAGGATGATGTTATCTCCAGGACTGGACAGTGTGAATTAGAGGATAGTGTTATCTCCAGGACTGGGCAGTGTGTATTAGAGGATAGCGTTATATATAGGGCAGTGTGAATTAGAGGATGATGTTATCTCCAGGACTGAACAGTGTGAATTAGAGGGTAGTGTTATCTCCAGGACTGGGCAGTGTGAAATAGAGGATAGTGTTATCTCCAGGACTGGGCAGTGTGAATTAGATTATATAGTTATCTCCAGGGCAGTGTGAATTAGAGGATAGTGTTATCTCCAGGACTGGGCAGTGTGAATTAGAGGATAGTGTTATCTATAAGACTGGGCAGTGTGAATTAGAGGATAGTGTTATCTATAAGACTGGACAGTGTGAATTAGAGGATAGTGTTATCCATAAGACTGGACAGTGTGAATTAGAGGATAGTGTTATCTATAAGACTGGGCAGTGTGAATTAGAGGATAATGTTATCTATAAGACTGGGCAGTGTGAATTAGAGAACAGTGTTATCTCCAGGACTGGGCAGTGTGAATTAGAGGATAGTGTTATCTATAAGACTGGGCAGTGTGAATTAGAGGATAGTGTTATCTGTAGGACTGGGCAGTGTGAATTAGAGGATAGTGTTATCTATAAGACTGGGCAGTGTGAATTAGAGGATAGTGTTATCTGTAGGACTGGGCAGTGTGAATTAGAGGATAGTGTTATCTATAAGACTGGGCAGTGTGAATTAGAGGAAAGTGTTATCTTCAGGACTGGGCAGTGTGAATTAGAGGATGATGTTATCTCCAGGACTGGGCAGTGTGAATTAGAGGATAGTGTTATCTCCAGGACTGGGCAGTGTGAAGTAGAGGATAGTGTTATCTATAAGACTGGGCAGTGTGAATTAGAGGATAGTGTTATCTTCAGGACTGGGCAGTGTGAATTAGAGGATAGTGTTATCTATAAGACTAGGCAGTGTGAATTAGAGGATAATGTTATCTCCAGGACTAGGCAGTGTGAATTAGAGGATAGTGTTATCTCCAGGACTGGGCAGTGTGAAATAGAGAATAGTGTTATCTATAAGACTGGGCAGTGTGAATTAGATTATATATTTATCTCCAGGGCTGGGCAGTGTGAATTAGATTATATAGTTATCTCCAGGGCTGGGCAGTGTGAATTAGATTATATAGTATGTATATAGTTATCTCCAGGACTGGGCAGTGTGAATTAGAGGATAGTGTTATCTTCAGGACTGGGCAGTGTGAATTAGAGGATAGTGTTATCTCCAGGACTGGGCAGTGTGAATTAGAGAATAGTGTTATCTCCAGGACTGGGCAGTGTGAATTAGAGGAAAGTGTTATCTATAGGACTGGGCAGTTTGAATTAGAGGATAGTGTTATCTATAAGACTGGGCAGTGTGAATTAGAGGATAGTGTTATCTCCAGGACTGGGCAGTGTGAATTAGAGGAAAGTGTTATCTTCAGGACTGGACAGTGTGAATTAGAGGGTAGTGTTATCTCCAGGACTGGGCAGTGTGAATTAGATTATATAGTTATCTCCAGGACTGGGCAGTGTGAATTAGATTATATAGTTATCTCCAGGACTGGACAGTGTGAATTAGAGGATAGTGTTATCTATAGGGCAGTGTGAATTAGAGGATAGTGTTTTCTCCAGGACTGGGCAGTGTGAGTTAGAGAATGGTGTTATCTATAAGACTGGGCAGTGTGAATTAGAGAATAGTGTTATCTCCAGGACTGGGCAGTGTGAATTAGAGGATAGTGTTATCTCCAGGACTGGACAGTGTGAATTAGTGGAAAGTGTTATCTTCAGGACTGGGCAGTGTGAATTAGAGGATAGTGTTATCTCCAGGACTGGGCAGTGTGAATTAGAGGATAGTGTTATCTCCAGGACTGGACAGTATGAATTAGAGGATAGTGTTATGTCCAGGACTGGGCAGTGTGAATTAGAGGATAGTGTTATCCATAAGACTGGGCAGTGTGAATTAGAGAATAGTGATATCTTCAGGACTGGGCAGTGTGAAATAGAGGATAGTGTTATCTCCAGGACTGGGCAGTGTGAATTAGAGGATAGTGTTATCTATAAGACTGGGCAGTGTGAATTAGAGGATAGTGTTATCTGTAGGACTGGGCAGTGTGAATTAGAGGATAGTGTTATCTATAAGACTGGGCAGTGTGAATTAGAGGATAATGTTATCTCCAGGACTAGGCAGTGTGAATTAGAGGATAGTGTTATCTCCAGGACTGGGCAGTGTGAAATAGAGAATAGTGTTATCTATAAGACTGGGCAGTGTGAATTAGATTATATAGTTATCTCCAGGACTGGGCAGTGTGAATTAGAGGATAGTGTTATCTATAAGACTGGGCAGTGTGAATTAGAGGATAGTGTTATCTCCAGGACTGGGCAGTGTGAATTAGAGGATAGTGTTATCTCCAGGACTGGGCAGTGTGAATTAGAGGATAGCGTTATCTCCAGGACTGGGCAGTGTGAATTAGAGGAAAGTGTTATCTATAGGACTGGGCAGTGTGAATTAGAGGATAGTGTTATCTATAAGACTGGGCAGTGTGAATTAGAGGAAAGTGTTATCTTCAGGACTGGGCAGTGTGAATTAGAGGAAAGTGTTATCTTCAGGACTGGGCAGTGTGAATTAGAGGAAAGTGTTATCTATAGGACTGGGCAGTGTGAATTAGATTATATAGTTATCTCCAGGACTGGGCAGTGTGAATTAGATTATATAGTTATCTCCAGGACTGGACAGTGTGAATTAGAGGATAGTGTTATCTATAGGGCAGTGTGAATTAGAGGATAGTGTTTTCTCCAGGACTGGGCAGTGTGAGTTAGAGAATGGTGTTATCTATAAGACTGGGCAGTGTGAATTAGAGAATAGTGTTATCTCCAGGACTGGGCAGTGTGAATTAGAGAATAGTGTTATCTCCAGGACTGGACAGTGTGAATTAGTAGTGTTATCTCCAGGACTGGGCAGTGTGAATTAGAGGATAGTGTTATCTCCAGGACTGGACAGTATGAATTAGAGGATAGTGTTATCTCCAGGACTGGGCAGTGTGAAGTAGAGGATAGTGTTATCTCCAGGACTGGGCAGTGTGAATTAGAGGATAGTGTTATCTATAAGACTGGTCAGTGTGAATTAGAGAATAGTGATATCTTCAGGACTGGGCAGTGTGAATTAGAGGATAGTGTTATCTCCAGGACTGGGCAGTGTGAATTAGAGGATAGTGTTATCTATAGGGCAGTGTGAATTAGAGGATAATGTTATCTTCAGGACTGGGCAGTGTGAATTAGAGAATAGTGTTATCTCCAGGACTGGGCAGTGTGAATTAGAGGATAGTGTTATCTTCAAGACTGGGCAGTGTGAATTAGAGAATAGTGTTATCTCCAGGACTGGGCAGTGTGAATTAGAGGATAGTGTTATCTATAAGACCGGGTAGTGTGAATTAGAGGATAGTGTTATCTATAAGACTGGGCAGTGTGAATTAGAGGATAGTGTTATCTATAAGACTGGGCAGTGTGAATTAGAGGGAAGTGTTATCTCCAGGACTGGGCAGTGTGAATTAGAGAATAGTGTTATCTCCAGGACTGGGCAGTGTGAATTAGAGGATAGTGTTATCTCCAGGACTGGACAGTGTGAATTAGAGGATAGTGTTATCTATAGGGCAATGTGAATTAGAGGATGATGTTATCTCCAGGACTGGGCAGTGTGAATTAGAGGGTAGTGTTATCTCCAGGACTGGACAGTGTGAATTAGAGGATAGTGTTATCTCCAGGACTGGGCAGTGTGAATTAGAGGAGAGTGTTATCTATAGGACTGGGCAGTTTGAATTAGAGGAAAGTGTTATCTTCAGGACTGGGCAGTGTGAATTAGAGGAAAGTGTTATCTTCAGGACTGGGCAGTGTGTATTAGAGGATAGCGTTATCTATAGGGCAGTGTGAATTAGAGGATGATGTTATCTCCAGGACTGAACAGTGTGAATTAGAGGAAAGTGTTATCTATTGGACTGGGCAGTGTGAATTAGATTATATAGTTATCTCCAGGACTGGGCAGTGTGAATTAGAGGATGATGTTATCTCCAGGACTGGACAGTGTGAATTAGAGGATAGTGTTATCTCCAGGACTGGGCAGTGTGTATTAGAGGATAGCGTTATCTATAGGGCAGTGTGAATTAGAGGATGATGTTATCTCCAGGACTGAACAGTGTGAATTAGAGGGTAGTGTTATCTCCAGGACTGGGCAGTGTGAAATAGAGGATAGTGTTATCTCCAGGACTGGGCAGTGTGAATTAGATAATAATGTTATCTATAGGACTGGGCAGTGTGAATTAGAGAATGGTGTTATCTCCAGGACTGGGCAGTGTGAATTAGAGGATAGTGTTATCTTCAGGACTGGGCAGTGTGAATTAGAGGATAGTGTTATCTCCAGGACTGGGCAGTGTGAATTAGAGAATAGTGTTATCTCCAGGACTGGGCAGTGTGAATGAGAGAATAGTGTTATCTCCAGGACTGGGCAGTGTGAATGAGAGAATAGTGTTATCTCCAGGACTGGGCAGTGTGAATGAGAGAATAGTGTTATCTCCAGGACTGGGCAGTGTGAAGTAGAGGATAGTGTTATCTCCAGGACTGGGCAGTGTGAATTAGAGGATAGTGTTATCTATAAGACTGGTCAGTGTGAATTAGAGAATAGTGATATCTTCAGGACTGGGCAGTGTGAATTAGAGGATAGTGTTATCTCCAGGACTGGGCAGTGTGAATTAGAGGATAGTGTTATCTATAGGGCAGTGTGAATTAGAGGATAATGTTATCTTCAGGACTGGGCAGTGTGAATTAGAGAATAGTGTTATCTCCAGGACTGGGCAGTGTGAATTAGAGGATAGTGTTATCTTCAAGACTGGGCAGTGTGAATTAGAGAATAGTGTTATCTCCAGGACTGGGCAGTGTGAATTAGAGGATAGTGTTATCTATAAGACCGGGTAGTGTGAATTAGAGGATAGTGTTATCTATAAGACTGGGCAGTGTGAATTAGAGGATAGTGTTATCTATAAGACTGGGCAGTGTGAATTAGAGGGAAGTGTTATCTCCAGGACTGGGCAGTGTGAATTAGAGAATAGTGTTATCTCCAGGACTGGGCAGTGTGAATTAGAGGATAGTGTTATCTCCAGGACTGGACAGTGTGAATTAGAGGATAGTGTTATCTATAGGGCAGTGTGAATTAGAGGATGATGTTATCTCCAGGACTGGGCAGTGTGAATTAGAGGGTAGTGTTATCTCCAGGACTGGACAGTGTGAATTAGAGGATAGTGTTATCTCCAGGACTGGGCAGTGTGAATTAGAGGAGAGTGTTATCTATAGGACTGGGCAGTTTGAATTAGAGGAAAGTGTTATCTTCAGGACTGGGCAGTGTGAATTAGAGGAAAGTGTTATCTTCAGGACTGGGCAGTGTGTATTAGAGGATAGCGTTATCTATAGGGCAGTGTGAATTAGAGGATGATGTTATCTCCAGGACTGAACAGTGTGAATTAGAGGAAAGTGTTATCTATTGGACTGGGCAGTGTGAATTAGATTATATAGTTATCTCCAGGACTGGGCAGTGTGAATTAGAGGATGATGTTATCTCCAGGACTGGACAGTGTGAATTAGAGGATAGTGTTATCTCCAGGACTGGGCAGTGTGTATTAGAGGATAGCGTTATCTATAGGGCAGTGTGAATTAGAGGATGATGTTATCTCCAGGACTGAACAGTGTGAATTAGAGGGTAGTGTTATCTCCAGGACTGGGCAGTGTGAAATAGAGGATAGTGTTATCTCCAGGACTGGGCAGTGTGAATTAGATAATAATGTTATCTATAGGACTGGGCAGTGTGAATTAGAGAATGGTGTTATCTCCAGGACTGGGCAGTGTGAATTAGAGGATAGTGTTATCTCCAGGACTGGGCAGTGTGAATTAGATAATATAGTTATCTCCAGGGCAGTGTGAATTAGAGAATGGTGTTATCTATAAGACCGGGTAGTGTGAATTAGAGGATAGTGTTATCTATAAGACTGGGCAGTGTGAATTAGAGGATAGTGTTATCTATAAGACTGGGCAGTGTGAATTAGAGGGTAGTGTTATCTCCAGGACTGGGCAGTGTGAATTAGAGGATAGTGTTATCTCCAGGAATGGACAGTGTGAATTAGAGGATAGTGTTATCTCCAGGACTGGGCAGTGTGAATTAGAGGATAGTGTTATCTCCAGGACTGGACAGTATGAATTAGAGGATAGTGTTATCTCCAGGACTGGGCAGTGTGAATTAGAGGATAGTGTTATCCATAAGACTGGGCAGTGTGAATTAGAGAATAGTGATATCTTCAGGACTGGGCAGTGTGAATTAGAGGATAGTGTTATCTCCAGGACTGGGTAGTGTGAATTAGAGGATAGTGTTATCTATAGGGCAGTGTGTATTAGAGGATAATGTTATCTTCAGGACTGGGCAGTGTGAATTAGAGAATAGTGTTATCTCCAGGACTGGGCAGTGTGAATTAGAGGATAGTGTTATCTTCAGGACTGGGCAGTGTGAATTAGAGGATAGTGTTATCTCCAGGACTGGGCAGTGTGAATTAGAGGATAGTGTTATCTATAAGACCGGGTAGTGTGAATTAGAGGATAGTGTGATCTATAAGACTGGGCAGTGTGAATTAGAGGATAGTATTATCTATAAGACTGGGCAGTGTGAATTAGAGGGTAGTGTTATCTCCAGGACTGGGCAGTGTGAATAAGAGGAAAGTGTTATATTCAGGACTGGACAGTGTGAATTAGAGGGTAGTGTTATCTCCAGGACTGGGCAGTGTGAATTAGAGGATGATGTTATCTCCAGGACTGGGCAGTGTGAATTAGATAATAATGTTATCTATAGGACTGGTTAGTGTGAATTAGAGAATGGTGTTATCTCCAGGACTGGACAGTGTGTATTAGAGGATAGTGTTATCTCCAGGGCAGTGTGAATTAGAGGATAGCATTATCTCCAGGACTGGACAGTGTGAATTAGAGAATAGCGTTATCTCCAGGACTGGACAGTGTGAATTAGAGAATAGCATTATCTCCAGGACTGGACAGTGTGTATTAGAGAATAGTGTTATCTTCAGGACTGGGCAGTGTGAATTAGAGGGTAGTGTTATATCCAGGACTGGACAGTGTGAATTAGAGGGTAGCGTTATCTCCAGGACTGGGCAGTGTGAATTAGAGGATAGTGTTATCTCCAGGACTGGACAGTGTGTATTAGAGAATAGTTTTATCTTCAGGACTGGGCAGTGTGAATTAGAGGGTAGTGTTATATCCAGGACTGGACAGTGTGAATTAGAGGATAGTGTTAGCTATAAGACTGGGCAGTGTGAATTAGAGGATAGTGTTATCTCCAGGACTGGGCAGTGTGAATTAGAGGATAGCGTTATCTATAGGGCAGTGTGAATTAGAGGATAGCGTTAGCTCCAGGAATGGGCAGTGTGAATTAGAGGATAGCATTATCTATAGGGCAGTGTGAATTAGAGGATAGCGTTATCTCCAGGACTGGGCAGTGTGAATTAGAGGATAGCGTTATCTATAGGGCAGTGTGAATTAGAGGATAATGTTATCTTCAGGACTGGGCAGTGTGAATTAGAGAATAGTGTTATCTCCAGGACTGGGCAGTGTGAATTAGAGGATAGTGTTATCTTCAAGACTGGGCAGTGTGAATTAGAGAATAGTGTTATCTCCAGGACTGGGCAGTGTGAATTAGAGGATAGTGTTATCTATAAGACCGGGTAGTGTGAATTAGAGAATAGTGTTATCTATAAGACTGGGCAGTGTGAATTAGAGGATAGTGTTATCTATAAGACTGGGCAGTGTGAATTAGAGGGAAGTGTTATCTCCAGGACTGGGCAGTGTGAATTAGAGAATAGTGTTATCTCCAGGACTGGACAGTGTGAATTAGAGGATAGTGTTATCTCCAGGACTGGACAGTGTGAATTAGAGGATAGTGTTATCTATAGGGCAATGTGAATTAGAGGATGATGTTATCTCCAGGACTGGGCAGTGTGAATTAGAGGGTAGTGTTATCTCCAGGACTGGACAGTGTGAATTAGAGGATAGTGTTATCTCCAGGACTGGGCAGTGTGAATTAGAGGAAAGTGTTATCTATAGGACTGGGCAGTTTGAATTAGAGGAAAGTGTTATCTTCAGGACTGGGCAGTGTGAATTAGAGGAAAGTGTTATCTTCAGGACTGGGCAGTGTGTATTAGAGGATAGCGTTATCTATAGGGCAGTGTGAATTAGAGGATGATGTTATCTCCAGGACTGAACAGTGTGAATTAGAGGAAAGTGTTATCTATTGGACTGGGCAGTGTGAATTAGATTATATAGTTATCTCCAGGACTGGGCAGTGTGAATTAGAGGATGATGTTATCTCCAGGACTGGACAGTGTGAATTAGAGGATAGTGTTATCTCCAGGACTGGGCAGTGTGTATTAGAGGATAGCGTTATCTATAGGGCAGTGTGAATTAGAGGATGATGTTATCTCCAGGACTGAACAGTGTGAATTAGAGGGTAGTGTTATCTCCAGGACTGGGCAGTGTGAAATAGAGGATAGTGTTATCTCCAGGACTGGGCAGTGTGAATTAGATAATAATGTTATCTATAGGACTGGGCAGTGTGAATTAGAGAATGGTGTTATCTCCAGGACTGGGCAGTGTGAATTAGAGGATAGTGTTATCTCCAGGACTGGGCAGTGTGAATTAGATAATATAGTTATCTCCAGGGCAGTGTGAATTAGAGAATGGTGTTATCTATAAGACCGGGTAGTGTGAATTAGAGGATAGTGTTATCTATAAGACTGGGCAGTGTGAATTAGAGGATAGTGTTATCTATAAGACTGGGCAGTGTGAATTAGAGGGTAGTGTTATCTCCAGGACTGGGCAGTGTGAATTAGAGGATAGTGTTATCTCCAGGAATGGACAGTGTGAATTAGAGGATAGTGTTATCTCCAGGACTGGGCAGTGTGAATTAGAGGATAGTGTTATCTCCAGGACTGGACAGTATGAATTAGAGGATAGTGTTATCTCCAGGACTGGGCAGTGTGAATTAGAGGATAGTGTTATCCATAAGACTGGGCAGTGTGAATTAGAGAATAGTGATATCTTCAGGACTGGGCAGTGTGAATTAGAGGATAGTGTTATCTCCAGGACTGGGTAGTGTGAATTAGAGGATAGTGTTATCTATAGGGCAGTGTGTATTAGAGGATAATGTTATCTTCAGGACTGGGCAGTGTGAATTAGAGAATAGTGTTATCTCCAGGACTGGGCAGTGTGAATTAGAGGATAGTGTTATCTTCAGGACTGGGCAGTGTGAATTAGAGGATAGTGTTATCTCCAGGACTGGGCAGTGTGAATTAGAGGATAGTGTTATCTATAAGACCGGGTAGTGTGAATTAGAGGATAGTGTGATCTATAAGACTGGGCAGTGTGAATTAGAGGATAGTATTATCTATAAGACTGGGCAGTGTGAATTAGAGGGTAGTGTTATCTCCAGGACTGGGCAGTGTGAATTAGAGAATAGTGTTATCTCCAGGACTGGACAGTGTGAATTAGAGGATGATGTTATCTCCAGGACTGGGCAGTGTGAATTAGAGGATGATGTTATCTCCAGGACTGGGCAGTGTGAATTAGATAATAATGTTATCTATAGGACTGGTTAGTGTGAATTAGAGAATGGTGTTATCTCCAGGACTGGACAGTGTGTATTAGAGGATAGTGTTATCTCCAGGGCAGTGTGAATTAGAGGATAGCATTATCTCCAGGACTGGACAGTGTGAATTAGAGAATAGCGTTATCTCCAGGACTGGACAGTGTGAATTAGAGAATAGCATTATCTCCAGGACTGGACAGTGTGTATTAGAGAATAGTGTTATCTTCAGGACTGGGCAGTGTGAATTAGAGGGTAGTGTTATATCCAGGACTGGACAGTGTGAATTAGAGGGTAGCGTTATCTCCAGGACTGGGCAGTGTGAATTAGAGGATAGTGTTATCTCCAGGACTGGACAGTGTGTATTAGAGAATAGTTTTATCTTCAGGACTGGGCAGTGTGAATTAGAGGGTAGTGTTATATCCAGGACTGGACAGTGTGAATTAGAGGATAGTGTTATCTATAAGACTGGGCAGTGTGAATTAGAGGATAGTGTTATCTCCAGGACTGGGCAGTGTGAATTAGAGGATAGCGTTATCTATAGGGCAGTGTGAATTAGAGGATAGCGTTAGCTCCTGGACTGGGCAGTGTGAATTAGAGGATAGCGTTATCTATAGGGCAGTGTGAATTAGAGGATAGCGTTATCTCCAGGACTGGGCAGTGTGAATTAGAGGATAGCGTTATCTATAGGGCAGTGTGAATTAGAGGATGATGTTATCTCCAGGACTGGACAGTGTGAATTAGAGGGTAGTGTTATCTCCAGGACTGGGCAGTGTGAAATATAGGATAGTGTTATCTATAGGGCAGTGTGAATTAGAGGATGATGTTATCTCCAGGACTGGGCAGTGTGAAATAGAGGATAGTGTTATCTCCAGGACTGGGCAGTGTGAATTAGAGGGTAGTGTTATCTCCAGGACTGGACAGTGTGAATTAGAGGGTAGCGTTATCTCCAGGACTGGACAGTGTGAAATAGAGGATAGCGTTATCTATAGGACTGGACAGTGTGAATTAGAGGATAATGTTATCTCCAGGACTGGGCAGTGTGTATTAGAGGATAATGTTATCTCTAGGACTGGGCAGTGTGTATTAGAGGATGCAGTTAGAGCAGGAGAGTGGGTGTCTCCCAAATGGCACCCTATTCCATTTGTAGTGCACTACATTTCCATTTGTAGTGCACTACTTTTGACCAGAGCCTTGAGGGAACAGAGTGTCGTTTGGGATGCTGTCAGAGAGAAAAACAGCACTGCACTCGGCCCGGTCCCAGAGGATTCCCCTGCAGTCCTTACCTGGCCTCTCTGTGTATACCTGTCTAGTGAAAAATGACTGCGTCTCGAGAAAGACCAGGTTATCAACCATGCTGACGGGAATGTTCTCCTGCTGCAGACAGCACTCAAAACATGCAGGTCATTTGCTGTGATAAACTAACCTTGGTGGAAGAAAATCCTCTCCACCAAAAGATTCGGACTGATTGGTTTTTCATTTTTGATTATCTGTTTTTTTTATATATCTGCCTTCGTTGTTGTTTCTTTCTCTCATTCCCCCTTTTCTCAACAACTCTTCTTCGGGGACACTTCCTCGTCCTCCTCTTCTTCAGGGACACTTCCTCACCCACCTCTTCTTCAGGGACACTTCCTCGTCCTCCTCTTCTTCAGGGACACTACCTCCTCCTCCTCTTCTTCAGGGACACTTCCTCTTCCTCGTCCACCTCTTCTTCAGGGACACTACCTCCTCCTCCTCTTCTTCAGGGACACTACCTCCTCCTCCTCTTCTTCAGGGACACTTCCTCTTCCTCGTCCTTCTCTTCTTCAGGGACACTACCTCTTCCTCCTCTTCTTCAGGGACACTACCTCCTCCTCCTCTTCTTCAGGGACACTACCTCCTCCTCCTCTTCAGGGACACTACCTCCTCCTCCTCTTCTTCATGAACACTAACTTTTCCTCATCTTCTTCAGGAACACTACCTCTTCCTCCACTTCCTCCTCCTCTTCCTCCCCTCAAACGATGGCTTCAGCCCAGATGGCACCCTATCCCAATATAGTGCACTATGGGTCCTGGTCAACAGTAGTCTACTATGGGTCCTGGTCAACAGTAGTCCACTATGGGTCCTGGTCAACAGTAGTGCACTATGGGTCCTGGTCAACAGTAGTCTACTATGGGTCCTGGTCAACAGTGGAGCACTATGGGTCCTGGTCAACAGTAGAGCACTATGGGTCCTGGTCATGGGTCAGTAGAGCACTATGGGTCCTGGTCAACAGTACGCACTATGGGTCCTGGTCAACAGTAGTCTACTATGGGTCCTGGTCAACAGTAGTCTACTATGGGTCCTGGTCAACAGAGAGCACTATGGGTCCTGGTCAACAGTAGAGCACTATGGGTCCTGGTCAACAGTAGAGCCCTATCGGTCCTGGTCAACAGTAGTCCACTATGGGTCCTGGTCAACAGTAGTCTACTATGGGTCCTGGTCAACAGTAGTCTACTATGGGTCCTGGTCAGCAGTAGTCTACTATGGGTCCTGGTCAACAGTAGTCTACTATGGGTCCTGGTCAGCAGTAGTCCACTATGGGTCCTGGTCAACAGTAGAGCACTATGGGTCCTGCTCAACAGTACAGCACTATGGGTCCTGGTCTCCGGGACCAATCAGCTTCTCTCTCTTCTCTAGTGACCCCAGGTTGAGACACTAACTCTGGGACCAATCAGCTTCTCTCTCTTCTCTAGTGACCCCAGGTTGAGACACTAACTCTGGGACCAATCAGCTTCTCTCTCTTCTCTAATGACCCCAGGTTGAGACACTAACTCTGGGACCAATCAGTTTCTCTCTCTTCTCTAATGACCCCAGGTTGAGACACTAACTCTGGGACCAATCAGCTTCTCTCTCTTCTCTAATGACCCCAGGTTGAGACACTAACTCTGGGACCAATCAGCTTCTCTCTCTTCTCTAATGACCCCAGGTTGAGACACTAACTCTGGGACCAATCAGCTTCTCTCTCTTCTCTAATGACCCCAGGTTGAGACACTAACTCTGGGACCAATCAGCTTCTCTCTCTTCTCTAATGACCCCAGGTTCTAATGGTCTAATGTATTGCACTATATAGCCAGATAGGGTTTAATTTGGGAGGCACCTAAATGTAGGGTCTGTTACTGTATCACTGGCTCTGGTCTAATGTAGTGCACTATATAGCCAGATAGGGTTTAATTTGGGAGGCACCCTAAATGTAGGGTCTGTTACTGTATCACTGGCTCTGGTCTAATGTTTAGTCTCTGCACCATGTGTTAGGTTGACAGGATATATGGTTTCATCTCTGTGTTTTCAAACAGATGCACCTAAATATAGGGTCTGTTACTGTATCACTGGCTCTGGTCTAATGTAGTGCACTATATAGCCGGATAGGGTTTCATTTGGGAGGCACCCTAAATGTAGGGTCTGTTACTGTATCACTGGCTCTGCAAGCTGTTTAGTAATTCATCCTGCGTTCCAAGTCTCTGCCACCATGTGTTAGGTTGACAGGAGGGTGATATGGCCTAAAAACATAAAATCACATCTCTGTGTTTTCAAACAGATGGACAATTCACTACATATACAGTCAGCAGTAATCTAATAAATTCAGGGCTTGTAAAACTATACAGAGGCTAAATATAAGCCTTCCACAACCATAAGACCCACTAATATTTAAATTATTTTTATCAAAATTGTTTTACTTGCTTTTTTTGCCCTTGCAATAATTCCTTTCCTGCGTTCCAAGTCTGCCAATTAAAATTCATTTTTTGTCATCAGATTCACATTTTATCAGAATCATGCATAATGTATATTCACTAATAACGATTCACTTCCTGAAACTGCCCTGGTATTATAGAAAATAACACTGGTCTCATCATTAACAATATCTCAAGCGCAAACCCACGTGCTCCATCCCCTCCCTGATTAACTGTAGTCAACTGTCACGTGTTGTGCTCCCCTCTCCTGATTAACTGCCTCTAGGTCACCCCTTTGCTCGACTCATGTCCATCACACCTGTCACCATCTCCTATACACACACCTGCCCTGTTATGTCACCCCTTTGGACCTGTGTCATCAGACTCACCTGGACTCCATCCCCTCCCTGATTAACTGCCCTGTATATGTCACTCCCTTTGGACCTGCGTGTCATCAGACTCACCTGGACTCCATCCCCTCCCTGATTAACTGCCCTGTATATGTCACTCCCTTTGGACCTGCGTGTCATCAGACTCACCTGGACTCCATCCCCTCCCTGATTAACTGCCCTGTATATGTCACTCCCTTTGGACCTGCGTGTCATCAGACTCACCTGGACTCCATCCCCTCCCTGATTAACTGCCCTGTATATGTCACTCCCTTTGGACCTGCGTGTCATCAGACTCACCTGGACTCCATCCCCTCCCTGATTAACTGCCCTGTATATGTCACTCCCTTTGGACCTGCGTGTCATCAGACTCACCTGGACTCCATCCCCCCCCTGATTAACTGCCCTGTATATGTCACTCCCTTTGGACCTGCGTGTCATCAGACTCACCTGGACTCCATCCCCTCCCTGATTAACTGCCCTGTATATGTCACTCCCTTTGGACCTGCGTGTCATCAGACTCACCTGGACTCCATCCCCTCCCTGATTAACTGCCCTGTATATGTCACTCCCTTTGGACCTGCGTGTCATCAGACTCACCTGGACTCCATCCCCTCCCTGATTAACTGCCCTGTATATGTCACTCCCTTTGGACCTGCGTGTCATCAGACTCACCTGGACTCCATCCCCTCCCTGATTAACTGCCCTGGATATGTCACTCCCTTTGCCCTGACCTGCGTGTCATCAGACTCACCTGGACTCCATCCCCTCCCTGATTAACTGCCCTGTATATGTCACTCCCTTTGGACCTGCGTGTCATCAGACTCACCTGGACTCCATCCCCTCCTTGATTAACTGCCCTGTATCTGTCACTCCCTTTGGACCTGCGTGTCATCAGACTCACCTGGACTCCATCCCCTCCCTGATTAACTGCCCTGTATCTGTCACTCCCTTTGGTTCCTTCCCCAGACGTTGTTGCGTTGTTTGTGGTTCCTGTTTTGTATTTAGTTGTGTTTATATATTAAAACTCCCTGAACTTGCTTCCTGACTCTCAGCGCACATCGTTACAGAATAACATCTCACCTAAGGGAAGCATCAGGGACTGTATTTTGACATTTTTTTGGTGTCAGAGTAAATGCCTCAGCTGTTCAGGCTCTCATGCCTCAGCCGGGAATGCCTCAGCTGAATCAGGCTCCCCTGCCTCAGGCTCTCATGCCTCAGCTCGTCAGGCTCTCATGCCTCAGCTCTGGGCTCTCATGCCTCAGCTGGCTCAGGCTCATGCCTCAGCTGGTCTCAGGCTCATGCCTCAGCTGGTCTGTCAGGCTCTCATGCCTCAGCTGGTCTGTCAGGCTCTCATGCCTCAGCTGGTCTGGCTCAGGCTCTCATGCCTCAGCTGGTCTGTCAGGCTCTCATGCCTCAGCTGCTGGGCTCTCATGCCTCAGGCTCTCATGCCTCAGCTGGTCTGGGCTCTCATGCCTCAGCTGGTCTGTCAGGCTCTCATGCCTCAGCTGGTCTGTCAGGCTGCCTCAGGGTCTCTCTCATGCCTCCTGGCTGGGCTCTCATGCCTCAGGCTCTCATGCCTCAGCTGGTCTGGCTCTCATGCCTCAGCTGGTCTCTCAGCCTCAGCTGGTCTGGCTCAGGGCTCTCATGCCTCAGCTGGTCTCAGGCTCAGGCTCTCATGCCTCAGCTGGTCTGTCAGGCTCTCATGCCTCAGCTGGTCTGTCATGCCTCAGCTGGTCTGGCTCTCATGCCTCAGCTGGTCTCAGGCTCTCATGCCTCAGCTGGTCTGTCAGGCTGGCTCGTCAGGCTCTCATGCCTCAGCTGGTCTATCAGGCTCTCAGCTGGCCTCTCATGCCTCCCTGGCTCGTCAGGCTCTCATGCCTCAGCTGGTCTGTCAGGCTCTCATGCCTCAGCTGGCTCGTCAGGCTCTCATGCCTCAGCTGGTCTGCCTCAGGCTCTCATGCCTCAGCTGGCTCGTCAGGCTCTCATGCCTCAGCTCCAGCTGGCTCTGTCAGGCTCTCATGCCTCAGCTGGCTGTCAGGCTCTCATGCCTCAGGCTCTCATGCCTCCGCTGGCTCGTCAGGCTCTCATGCCTCAGCTGGCTCTGTCAGGCTCTCATGCCTCAGCTGGTCTGTCAGGCTCTCATGCCTCAGCTGGTCTCGTCAGGCTCTCATGCCTCAGCTGGCTCGTCAGGCTCTCATGCCTCAGCTGGCCTCAGCTCTGTCAGGCTCTCATGCCTCAGCTGGTCTGTCAGGCTCTCATGCCTCAGCTGGTCTGTCAGGCTCTCATGCCTCAGCTGGTCTGTCAGGCTCTCATGCCTCAGCTGGCTCGTCAGGCTCTCATGCCTCAGCTGGTCTGGCTCATGCCTCAGCTCTCATGCCTCAGCTGGTCTCTCATGCCTCAGGGTCTCTCATGCCTCAGCTGGCTCGTCAGGCTCTCATGCCTCAGCTGGTCTGTCAGGCTCTCATGCCTCAGCTGGCTCTGTCAGGCTCTCATGCCTCAGCTGGCTCTGTCAGGCTCTCATGCCTCCGCTGGCTCGTCAGGCTCTCATGCCTCAGCTGGTGGCTCTCATGCCTCAGGCTCTCAGGCTGCCTCAGCTGGTCTATCAGGCTCTCATGCCTCAGCTGGTCTGTCAGGCTCTCATGCCTCAGCTGGTCTGTCAGGCTCTCATGCCTCAGCTGGCTGGCTCGTCAGGCTCTCATGCCTCAGCTGGTCTATCAGGCTCTCATGCCTCAGCTGGCTCGTCAGGCTCTCATGCCTCCTGGTCTGGCTCTCATGTCAGGCTCTCATGCCTCAGCTGGTCTCAGGCTCGCCAGGCATGCTCATGCCTCAGCTGGTCTCAGGCTCTCAGCCTCCCTGGCTCTCAGGCTCTCATGCCTCAGCTGGTCTGTCAGGCTCTCATGCCTCAGCTGGCTCAGGCTCTCATGCCTCCCCTGGCTCATCTCATGCCTCCGCTGGTCTGTCAGGCTCAGGCTCTCATGCCTCAGCTGGTCTGTCAGGTTCCCTCCCTGCATCAGCTCTCAGGGGTGACTGGCCTCCGCTGGCCTGATCCCGGGATCGTCATTTGCCTCAGGGCTCGGGCATCCTGCTGCTAGGCTCTCATGCCTCAGCTGGTCTGGGAAAGAAGGGTACTGTCACGTGTCAGCTCTCCCTCTCCGGGCCTCTAGGTCACCAGGCTGCTCGTTATGTCCGCACACCTGTCACCATCGGCTTACACGCACCTGCTGGTCTCATCAGACTCACCTGGACTCCATCCCCTCCCTGATTACCTTCCCTATATCTATCACTCCCTCTGGTTCCTTCCCCAGACGTTGTTGTTTCTGTTCCAGTGTCATGTCTGAGCGTTGTTCGTGTTTCTGGTTTAGAATAATGTTGCTCCCTGAACTTGCTTCCCGACATTCAGCGCACGTTGTTACACCAGCTAATATTTAAATTTAGAGGATAGCCAACATGGATCTATTCGCTTCATAACAAGGTACAACATTGAACAGTTATGAACAACACCCTCCTGTCTGTCTCCAACCATCTGAACTGTTATGAACAACACCCTCCTGTCTGTCTCCAACCATCTGTTATGAACAACACCCTCCTGTCTGTCTCCAACCATCTGTTATGAACAACACCCTCCTGTCTGTCTTCAACCATCTGTTATGAACAACACCCTCCTGTCTGTCTCCAACCATCTGAACTGTTATGAACAACACCCTCCTGTCTGTCTCCAACCATCTGTTATGAACAACACCCTCCTGTCTGTCTTCAACCATCTGTTATGAACAACACCCTCCTGTCTGTCTTCAACCATCTGTTATGAACAACACCCTCCTGTCTGTCTCCAACAAACTCTGTTATGAACAACACCCTCCTGTCTGTCTCCAACCATCTGTTATGAACAACACCCTCCTGTCTGTCTAAAACCTCCTGTTATCAACAACACCCTCCTGTCTGTCTCCAACCTTCTGAACTGTTATGAACAACACCCTCCTGTCTGTCTCCAACAATCTGTTATGAACAACACCCTCCTGTCTGTCTCAAACCATCTGTTATGAACAACACCCTCCTGTCTGTCTCCAACCATCTGTTATGAACAACACCCTCCTGTCTGTCTCCAACCTTCTGAACTGTTATGAACAACACCCTCCTGTCTGTCTCCAACCCTTCTGAACTCTGTTATGAACAACACCCTCCTGTCTGTCTCCAACCATCTGTTATGAACAACACCCTCCTGTCTGTCTCCAACCTTCTGAACTGTTATGAACAACACCCTCCTGTCTGTCTCAACCTTCTGAACTGTTATGAACAACACCCTCCTGTCTGTCTCCAACCTCAAACAACCCCTCTGTCAGTCTCCAACCTTCTGAACTTTATGAACAACACCCTCCTGTCTGTCTCCAACCATCTGTTATGAACAACACCCTCCTGTCTGTCTCCAACCTTCTGTTATGAACAACACCCTCCTGTCTCTCTCCAACCATCTGTTAACCATGTTACAACTCCCTACTGTCTGTCTCTGTTATGAACAACCATCTGTTATGAACAACACCCTCCTGTCTGTCTCCAACCTTCTGTTATGAACAACACCCTCCTGTCTGTCTCCAACCCTCTGAACAACACCCTCCTGTCTGTCTCCAACCCTGTTATGACAACACCCTCCTGTCTGTCTCCAACCATCTGTTATGAACAACACCCTCCTGTCTGTCTCCAACCCTCTCTGTTATGACAACACCCTCCTGTCTGTCTCCAACCATCTGTTATGAACAACACCCTCCTGTCTGTCTCTCAACCCTCTGAACTGTATGACAACACCCTCCTGTCTGTCTCCAACCCTCTGAACTGTTATGAACAACACCCTCCTGTCTGTCTCCAACCATCTGTTATGACAACACCCTCCTGTCTGTCTCCAACCCTCTGAACTGTTATGAACAACACCCTCCTGTCTGTCTCCAACCATCTGATGAACAACACCCTCCTGTTCTCTCCAACCATCTGAAATGTTATAAACAACAACCTCCTGTCTGTCTCCAACCATCTGAACTGTTAAAAATAACACCATCCTGTCTGTCTCCAACCATCTGTTATGAACAACACCCTCCTGTCTGTCTCCAACCCTCTGAACTGTTATGAACAACACCCTCCTGTCCTGTCTGTCTCCAACCCTCTGAACAACACCTCCTGTCTGTCTCCAACCATGTCTCAACACCCTCCCAAACCTGTATCATTCTGATCAACAAACCCTCCTGTCTGTCTCCAACCATCTCATCAAAACAACACCATCCTGTCTGTCTCCAACCATCTGTGATGAACAACACCCTCCTGTCTGTCTCCGACCCTCTGAACTGTTATGAACAACACCCTCCTGTCTGTCTCCAAAAGCCTCTGATCAACACCCTCCTGTCTGTCTCCAACCCTCTGAACAACACCCTCCTGTCTGTCTCCAACCATCTGAACAACACCCTCCTGTCTGTCTCCAACCATCTGTGATGAACAACACCCTCCTGTCTGTCTCCAACCTTCTGAACTGTTATGAACAACACCCACCTGTCTGTCTCCCTACATTGTTCATCTCATATGCATACCTGATTCTGTTGGCCACCTATGCCACTTGGTTTACATACTTCTCATATGTTATACTGACCAAACCTGATTCTGTTGGACCAAACCTCATTCTGTTGGACCAAACCTTGTTATTCTGTTGGACCAAACCTCATTCTGTTGGACCAAACCTCATTATGTTGGATTTGAAACCTGATTCTGTTGGACCAAACCTCATTCTGTTGGACCAAACCTCATTCTGTTGGACCAAACCTCATTCTGTTGGACCAAACCTCATTCCGTTGGACCAAACCTCATAGGCAAAAAGAGAGTTGAAACTGCTTTGAGAAAGAGGTGATCTTTCATCTTTGTTGTTGTGAGTGGCAGGGAGAGGAGCTTGTTGTCAGGGGAGGGATTTTGTGTCAGGGGAGGAGCTTGTTGACAAGGAGAGGGGCTGGGTGTCAGGGGAGGAGCTTGGTGTTAAGCGGAGGGGCCTGGTGTCAGTGGGAGGGGCTTGTTGTCAGTGGGAAGGGCTTGGTGTCAGGGAAGGGGCTTGGTGTCAGTAGGAGAGGCTTGGTGTCAGTGGGAGGGGCTTGGTGTCAGTGGGAGGGGCTTGGTGTCAGTGGGAAGGGCTTGGTGTCAGTGGGAGGGGCTTGGTGTCAGTAGGAGAGGCTTGGTGTCAGTGGGAGGGGCTTGGTGTCAGTGGGAAGTGGGAGGGGCTTGGTGTGGGATGAAAGATGAACACAGCACAGACGGAGTGATGGACACGAGACACAAATACATAACCGATCAATTAAATAAATACAAACAAATGATGGATTCTTGTGATACAGCAATTTGGAGCATCATGTTAAAACGTAAACATCGCCAGTTGAATCCATTAATTAGTACTTTACACATACGCCAAGTCTGGGGAACAAAATGTCACCCTCCTATTCCCAATGTAGTGCACTACCCCATAGGGTGCTGGTCTAAAGTAGTGCTCTATGTAGGGAATAGGGTGACATTTCCAACTCAGTCTCAAGTCTGGAGATGTCAAAATGTCAAGGCTCTCATTTAATTACTGCATCAATAACTGTCCGCACTTCGACTCCCTAAACACATCTCCCAGAAAGTTTACAGTTGCACAGTCTCCGTCATGGATTTGACTGCATTAGATTAAAGAGAAGTTCAGAGCGAAGTTTGGAGAATCCGGACACAGACCGTCTGAGGAAGTCTCAAAAACACAGGCCATCTGTTGTTGTGCCTTTCATCATGTTGGGGAAGTGGTGTCTCTGCCTTTCATCATGTTGGGAAAGTGGTGTCTCTACCTTTCATCATGTTGGGGAAGTGGTGTCTCTACCTTTCAACATGTTGGGGAAGTGGTGTCTCTGCCTTTCATCATGTTGGGGAAGTGGTGTCTCTACCTTTCAACATGTTGGGGAAATGGTGTCTCTACCTTTCATCATGTTGGGGAAGTGGTGTCTCTACCTTTCATCATGTTGGGGAAGTGGTGTCTCTACCTTTCAACATGTTGGGGAAGTGGTGTCTCTGCCTTTCAACATGTTGGGGAAATGGAATTTGCAAACCTGGAATCAGATGAAGTGAAATATCTTAAATTCCAAAAGAGGTAGTTACACTTAGGGGAGGGGGGGGGTCTGTCTGTCTGTCTGTCTGTCTGTCTGTCTGTCTGTCTGTCTGTCTGTCTGTCTGTCTGTCTGTCTGTCTGTCTGTCTGTCTGTCTGTCTGTCTGTCTGTCTGTCTGTCTGTCTGTCTGTCTGTCTGTCTGTCTGTCTCTGTCTGTCTGTCTGTCTCTGTCTGTCTGTCTGTCTGTCTGTCTGTCTGTCTGTCTGTCTGTCTGTCTGTCTGTCTGTCTGTCTGTCTGTCTGTCTGTCTGTCTGTCTGTCTGTCTGTCTGTCTGTCTGTCTGTCTGTCTGTCTCTCTCTCTCTCTCTCTCTCTCTCTCATTGTAACAGAGTGAAAATATATGTGGAAACTAGCAACCTAAAACAACTGGCATTAAGTTCCATCTTGCCCTAAAAGACGTCCTGTTCAAAACAAAGCCCAAATGACTTTCCATTTTGAAGTGAAACTGGCTCATTTCCTGCTCAGCTAAGATCCTTCCTCCCCTCCCTTCTTATTGTTAGCTGTGCTCTACATTTCATCAACACTTGGGAAATTGTCAGAGTTTTTTTGAGCGTCGGAAGCAAATTGCTGAAATGGAGATCTCGCTGCTCGCGTCACTAACAACCTTGTTGAGTTGACTTCTGCGGGATTAAATTATTATAATGGCCATACTGAGAAGGAACCAGAACTCTGCAGGATTAAATTATTATAATGGCCATACTGAGAAGGAACCAAGAGATGCTAACCAACCAAACACTACAGACTGTCAGGGTGAAGAAGAGGGAAGGGGATTGACTCAACACTACAGACTGTCAGGGAAGAAGAGAAGAGGGAAGGGATTGACTCAACACTACAGACTGTCAGGGTGAAGAAGAGAAGAGGGAAAGGGATTGACTCAACACTACAGACTGTCAAGGGTGAAGAAGAGAAGAGGGAA
Source organism: Oncorhynchus tshawytscha (assembly GCF_018296145.1). Lineage (NCBI taxonomy): Eukaryota > Metazoa > Chordata > Actinopteri > Salmoniformes > Salmonidae > Oncorhynchus > Oncorhynchus tshawytscha. Next base: position 29,134 of record NW_024608323.1, on the reverse strand, counting down.
GGGATTGACTCAACACTACAGACTGTCAAGGGGAAGAAGAGAAGAGGGAAGGGGATTGACTCAACACTACAGACTGTCAAGGGGAAGAAGAGAAGAGGGAAGGGGATTGACTCAACACTACAGACTGTCAGGGAAGAAGAAAGAGGGAAGGGGATTGACTCAACACAACAGACTGTCAGGGTGAAGAAGAGAAGAGGGAAGGGGATTGACTCAACACAACAGACTGTCAGGGGAAGAAGAGAGAGGGAAGGGGATTGACTCAACACTACAGACTGTCAAGGGGAAGAAGAGAAGAGGGAAGGGGATTGACTCAACACTACAGACTGTCAAGGGGAAGAAGAGAAGCGGGAAGGGGATTGACTCAACACAACAGACTGTCAGGGTGAAGAAGAGAAGAGGGAAGGGGATTGACTCAACACAACAGACTGTCAAGGGGAAGAAGAGAAGAGGGAAGGGGATTGACTCAACACTACAGACTGTCAAGGGGAAGAAGAGAAGCGGGAAGGGGATTGACTCAACACTACAGACTGTCAGGGGAAGAAGAGAAGAGGGAAGGGGATTGACTCAACACTACAGACTGTCAGGGGAAGAAGAGAGAGGGAAGGGGGGGATTGACTCAACACAACAGACTGTCAGGGGGAAGAAGAGAAGACTGGAAGGGGATTGACTCAACACTACAGACTGTCAGGGTGAAGAAGAGAAGAGAGGAAGGGGATTGACTCAACACAACAGACTGTCAGGGGGAAGAAGAGGGAAGGGGATTGACTCAACAACAGACTGTCAGGAGAAGAAGATAAGAGGGAAGGGGATTGACTCAACACAACAGACTGTCAGGGGGAAGAAGAGGAGAGGGAAGGGGATTGACTCAACACAACAGACTGTCAGGAGAAGAAGATAAGAGGGAATGGGATTGACTCAACACAACAGACTGTCAGGGTGAAGAAGAGGGAAGGAGATTGACTCAACACAACAGACTGTCAAGGGTGAAGAAGAGAAGAGGGAAGGGGATTGACTCAACACAACAGACTGTCAGGGTGAAGGGGAGGGAAGGGGATTGACTCAACACAACAGACTGTCAGGGGAAGAAGAGAAGAGGGAAGGGGATTGACTCAACACTACAGACTGTCAAGGGGAAGAGAAGAGGGAAGGGGATTGACTCAACACAACAGACTGTCAGGGAAGAAGAAGAGGGAAGAGGGAAGGGGAAGAAGAGGAAGGGGATTGACTCAACACAACAGACTGTCAGGGGGAAGAAGAGGAGAGGGAAGGGGATTGACTCAACACAACAGACTGTCAGGGGGAAGAAGAGAAGAGGGATGAAGAAGTCAGAAGAGGGAAGGGGATTGACTCAACACAACAGACTGTCAGGGTGAAGAAGAGAAGAGGGAAGGGGATTGACTCAACACAACAGACTGTCAGGGTGAAGGGAGGGAAGGGGATTGACTCAACACAACAGACTGTCAGGGTGAAGGGGAGGGAAGGGGATTGACTCAACACAACAGACTGTCAGGGTGAAGGGGAGGGAAGGGGATTGACTCAACACAACAGACTGTCAGGGTGAAGAAGAGGAGGGAAGGGGATTGACTCAACACAACAGACCTTTCGGGTGAAGAAGAGAGTGATAAGGGAATTCACGAACTCAGCTGATTATTGAACTTGTCGAGGTTTTGTCTGCTTTGTTAGTGTGATATCATCCACTGGACCTCATTGGGATAAGTGGGCCTGACAGATGTGTTGGGAAACAAACAAAGTGGTCTTCACCTGTCAGTCTCTTTCTTTTCAAGTCTCTACGCGTGACATATTAGGATTGTTTTCTGCATTAGCTTCATTCTCCCCATGTGACGAGCTCATGTTGTTATCTTCTGATGTTCCATAAGCCCTGGTTCTGGCCTGAGGGACTGGAACTATTGACTTCGTCCCAAAACCTCTTTTTAGTTTTAATGCAGCATGTTTCCCTCCATGGTTTTAATGCCACATGTTTCCATGGTTTTAATGCCACATGTTTCCACGGTTTTAATGTCACATCTCAAATAAATATTTAGTTAAATGTACATCCCAAATGGCACCTTTTCCAATGTCAAATCTCAAATAAATATTTAAAGTTAAATGTACATCCCAAAGTAGTGCACCTTATTTGTAAGGGCTCTGGTCTAAAGTAGTGCACTATATAGGGAATAGGGTTCTATAGGGCTCTGGTCTAAAGTAGTGCACTATATAGGGAATAGGGTTCTATAGGGCTCTGGTCTAAAGTAGTGCACTATATAGGGAATAGGGTTCTATAGGGCCCTGGTCTAAAGTAGTGCACTATTTAGGGAATAGGGTTCTATAGGGCTCTGGTCTAAAGTAGTGCACTATATAGGGAATAGGGTTCTATAGGGCTCTGGTCTAAAGTAGTGCACTATATAGGGAATAGGGTTGTATAGGGCTCTGGTCTAAAGTAGTGCACTATATAGGGAATAGGGTTGTATAGGGCCCTGGTCTAAAGTAGTGCACTATATAGGGAATAGGGTTGTATAGGGCCCTGGTCTAAAGTAGTGCACTATATAGGGAATAGGGTTCTATAGGGCTCTGGTCTAAAGTAGTTCACTATATAGGGAATAGGGTTCTATAGGCCCTGGTTTAAAGTAGTGTGCTATATAGGGAATAGGGTTCTATAGGGCTCTGGTCTAAAGTAGTGCACTATATAGGGAATAGGGTTCTATAGGGCCCTGGTCTAAAGTAGTGCACTATATAGAGAATAGGGTTCTATAGGGCTCTGGTCTAAAGTAGTGCACTATATAGGGAATAGGGTTCTATAGGGCCCTGGTCTAAAGTAGTTCACTATATAGGGAATAGGGTTCTATAGGGCTCTGGTCTAAAGTAGTGCACTATATAGGGAATAGGGTTGTATAGGGCCCTGGTCTAAAGTAGTGCACTATATAGGGAATAGGGTTCTATAGGGCTCTGGTCTAAAGTAGTGCACTATATAGGGAATAGGGTGCCATTTGGAACACAGACACCTCTCTGAGTTGAATGGTTTTAGATCCTCTGTTTCTCTTTTTGCCATTTTGGGACACAGTCCAAACACCTCTCTAAGATGGATGGTTATACATAATCTGTTTCTCTGTGCTGTCATACTTACTTAACATACCAATCAACATGGTGAACGACTCCGATCCCCTGTGAGAAGTCCAGCTCCGTTCTCCACTGCCGGGGGAATACTGATTTGTTTAGTTTGATGATGACTTCCTGCCTTTTGGGAGGAGTTGTTGGCTTTTGCACCAGTTTACTAGTTTGATTGTTTGTATTCCAGATACAGCATAAACAGTCAGCAACTTTTTACTGATTCCAGATTCAGTCAGTAACTGTTTACTGATTCCAGATTCAGTCAGTAACTTTTTACTGATTCCAGATTCAGTCAGTAACTGTTTACTGATTCCAGATTCAGTCAGTAACTTTTTACTGATTCCAGATTCAGTCAGTAACTGTTTACTGATTCCAGATTCAGACAGTAACTTTTTACTGATTCCAGATTCAGTCAGTAACTTTTTACTGATTCCAGATTCAGTCAGTAACGTTTTACTGATTCCAGATTCAGTCAGTAACATTTTACTGATTCCAGATTCAGTCAGTAACATTTTACTGATTCCAGATTCAGTCAGTAACCTTTTACTGATTAGTTTTAGTAGTGAATTTTACTGATTCCAGGTTCGATGATTATTGTTTACATGATTCCAGATTCTAAGGCTCCTTATATTTCCAGGGCACCAGCAACGTTTACTTTCCAGGCACCCCATCACGTTTAGTTCAGAGAATGCAACTGTTTTGATTCCAAAAGATTCCTGGATATACTGTTAAACCCCTCTGTTGGATTCAGTCAGTAACTGTTTACAGACCCCAGATTACAGAAGAGTAACTGTTTGTTTAATCAAACATGTCAGGCAAATGACTTACATGATTCCATATTCAGTATATATTCATACTGAAAAATTCAGTCCGTAACTGTTTACTGATTTAAGAAAAGTCCGTAAAAAAAAATTCTGAAACTTTTATTTTTATCAGGTATCGATTTCCATCTGTTTGAAAATGATTCAAATGTGGCATTCTAAGGCATGTGGCATTAAAACCATATTTCATGGAAACATGGGCATTAAAACCATGAAAACATTTGTTATTTAAGGCACCCCATTAAAACCATGGAAACATCACGTTAAAACCAGAGAATGTGCGTTTTGAAACCTACCAAAAGACTTCCTGGATATACTAGTTAAAACCCTCTGTTGGTATTAAAACCATGGAGGGAAAACAGACCCGGCATTACAAAGAGTAACATTCCTGTTTAATCAAACATGTCAGGCAAAAACTCATACACATGTTACATTAAAACCATATTCATACATGAAAAAACCATTGTACAGGTTTCCCATTTAAAAAATAAAAACATAAAAAAAAACATTCTGAAACTACTATTTTTATCATGTCGATTTCCATCTTTTTAAAACACTTACAACATGTGGCATTAAAACCATGGAAACATGTGGCATTAAAACCATGGAGGGAAACATGTGGCATTAAAACCATGGAAACATGTGGCATTAAAACCATGGAGGGAAACATGTGGCATTAAAACCATGGAAACATGTGGCATTAAAACCATGGAAAACATTTGGCATTAAAACCATGGAGGGAACATGTGGCATTAAAACCATGGAAACATGTGGCATTAAAACCATGGAGGGAAACATGTGGCATTAAAACCATGGAAACATGTGGCATTAAAACCATGGAGGGAAACATGTGGCATTAAAACCATGGAAACATTTGGCATTAAAACCATGGAGGGAAACATGTGGCATTAAAACCATGGAAACATGTGGCATTAAAACCATGGAAACATGTGGCATTAAAACCATGGAAAACATGTGCATTAAAACCATGGAAACATGTGGCATTAAAACCATGGAGGGAAACATGTGGCATTAAAACCATGGAAACATGTGGCATTAAAACCATGGAAACATGTGGCATTAAAACCATGGAAACATGTGGCATTAAAACCATGGAAACATGTGGCATTAAAACCATGGAAACATGTGGCATTAAAACCATGGAGGGAAACATGTGGCATTAAAACCATGGAAACATGTGGCATTAAAACCATGGAAACATGTGGCATTAAAACCATGGAAACATGTGGCATTAAAACCATGGAGGGAAACATGTGGCATTAAAACCATGGAAACATTTGGCATTAAAACCATGGAGGGAAACATGTGGCATTAAAACCATGGAAACATGTGGCATTAAAACCATGGAAACATGTGGCATTAAAACCATGGAAACATGTGGCATTAAAACCATGGAAACATGTGGCATTAAAACCATGGAGGGAAACATGTGGCATTAAAACCATGGAAACATGTGGCATTAAAACCATGGAAACATGTGGCATTAAAACCATGGAAACATGTGGCATTAAAACCATGGAAACATGTGGCATTAAAACCATGGAAACATGTGGCATTAATGGGGGGGAGAACACCGTTTCTTTGCCCCGTATTGAATGAGTAACTTGTCCCCTAACACTCTGTGCAAGGTTGTATCAATGCGGTCAGGTGCACAGGGGCTTGACCAGGGGGGGTGTCGAGGCGTCCACACTAAGGAGCCTGGCACTCAGGTCAACGGTAATGGCCGACGCCAGATGGTTGCTATCCGCTGGGGGACGAAGGACACAGACGGGCTGGACACCGTTTAACTTTGGAGGTTGCATATTGTAGCATTATTTAACGCCTCATTTCATGCATCATTTATCCCAATTATATCTTGATAAGAGTCTGATGCAAAACACAACAGAAGCATGCTGAATGTTCCCACTTTGCCCTCACCTGCCCATCCAATCAAATCGGTAGAGAGAGGGAAGGAGGGAGAGAGAGAGAGAGAGAAGGAGGGAGAGAGAGAGAGAGAGAGACAGAGAGAGAGAAAGAGAGAGAGAAAGACAGAGAGAGAGAGAGAGAGAAGGAAGGAGGGAGAGACAGAGAGAGAGACAGAGAGAGAGAGAGACAGAGAGAGAGAGAGAGAGAGAGAAAGAGAGAGAAAGACAGAGAGAGAAAGAGAGAAAGAGAGAGAAAGACAGAGAGAGAGAGAGAGAGAAGGAAGGAGGGAGAGACAGAGAGAGAGAGACAGAGAGAGAGAGAGAGAGAAGGAAGGAGGGAGAGACAGAGAGAGAGAGACAGAGAGAGAGAGAGAGAGAGAGAGCAAGAGAGAGAGAGAGAGAGAGAGTGTATATGGAGAGAATGAAAAAAGTCAAGAGAAGCAACAAAACAATTATACACTTTAATTAAAACCAAACTATAATTAAACTGCATTTCACACAACTGTCACAATACTTTTCACAATGAACTCATACGGTAATTAGAAAGTTAAAAGAAAGTGAAATCAAAGGATAACACTACAGAAATCCCTGTAAGATTCCAAGTCACAGATAATTGAAATGGTCAAAATATTGTAAGACGGATTCTGTAGTCCTGTTGACTAAGGAGGCATCCCAAATGGCTCTCTGTTCCCATAGGAATCAGGTCAGAGGTGTTGCACTATAATGATCCAAAATGGCTCCCTATTCCCATAGGAATCTGGTCAGAAACAGTGCACTATAATGATCCAAAATGGCTCCCTGTTCCCATAGGAATCTGGTCAGAGATAGTGCACTATAATGATCCAAAATGGCTCCCTGTTCCCATAGGAATCTGGTCAGAGATAGTGCACTATAATGATCCAAAATGGCTCCCTGTTCCCATAGAAATCTGGTCAGAGGTGTTGCACTACAATGATCCAAAATGGCTGCCTATTCCCATAGGAATCTGGTCAGAGATAGTGCACTATAATGATCCAAAATGGCTGCCTATTCCCATGGGGATCTAGTCAAAAGTAGTGTGCTCTAAGGTAATAGGGTGTCATTTGGGACGTCTCCTTCCAGTTGAAAATAGAGACTCAGTCTTGAGAAACAGCCCCCATTATTCAACTGAAACCCGATTTTAACGAATTAAACTGCGTTTCACACAACCATCACCGATTCAGCCCAACGAATACGCTCATCAGAAGTTTAAAATAATCAATTACATACATTTTAAAAGTGATGCCACTAAATAAAAAACACTTTGAAAAACATCTATAAGTTTCCAAGTCTCAGTTAATGGGAAGTGGTTTTAAAATAAATATATATATATTTTTGAAATGATACAAGCCCTGTTAACTTTATTAGACAATCAACCAGAGTGAGGGTTTATTTCACAATAAGGAGGACATCATGTTGGGCATACGATCTAGATAGATATGGTACGGACACGTCATCATACCCTGTAGTGTATGAGAACACCCCATGCTTAATGACCACACATGCATATATATACATATATACATATATATATATATATGCCCAGCAACAGCCCCAAAACATCACTGCTCTAGAGGAGATCTGCATGGAGGAATGGGCCAAAATACCAGCAACAGTGTGTGAAAACCTTGTGAAGACTTACAGAAAACGTTTGACCTCTGTCATTGCCAACAAAGGGTATATAACAAAGTATTGAGATAAACTTTTGTTATTGACCAAATACTTATTTTCCACCATAATTTGCAAATAAATTCATAAAAAATCATACAATGTGATTTTTTTTTCTTCTCATTTTGTCTGTCATAGTTGAAGTGTACCTATGATGAAAATTACAGGCCTCTCTCATCTTTTTAAGTGGGAGAACTTGCACAAATGGTGGCTGACTAAATACTTTTTGCCCCACTGTATATATATATATATATATATATATATATTTGTAATATTTTATTGAGTTGGTTGATTCTCTTGCTTTCCTCATGGCAACTCAGGTCTTGTTTTCCAAAATGGCTCCCTATCCCCTAAATAGTGCACTACTTTTAACTGAGGGATCTGGTCAAATGTAGTGCCCTATAAAGGGAACATGCTGCCATTTGGGACGCTTAATAAAGATAATTGGTTTTCTGTGCTTCACTCCTCTGGACGGGGCTTCCAGACCCCCCGACGGAGATCCAATGACAGAGAGGGTAAACAGAGTCAGAACCATTTAGACAGGAGAGTTAAACGCTTCTCTCCGGAGAAGACTGCGATATTGTAATCCAAATCCCAGGTATAGAGCATCTACGTCAGAGGGCTGTGAAGAGACAGGAAGAGGATTTATCAGGTAGTTCCTACGTCAGAGGGCTGTGAAGAGACAGGAAGAGGATTTATCAGGTAGTTCCTACGTCAGACCACTGTGAAGAGACAGGAAGAGGATTTATCAGGTAGTTCCTACATCAGACCACTGTGAAGAGACAGGAAGAGGATTTATCAGGTAGTTCCTACGTCAGACCACTGTGAAGAGACAGGAAGAGGATTTATCAGGTAGTTCCTACGTCAGACCACTGTGAAGAGACAGGAAGAGGATTTATCAGGTAGTTCCTACATCAGACCACTGTGAAGAGACAGGAAGAGGATTTATCAGGTAGTTCCTACATCAGACCACTGTGAAGAGACAGGAAGAGGATTTATCAGGTAGTTCCTACATCAGACCCCTGTGATGAGACAGGAAGAGAGATGGTTTGGAAGTAGAGTGGCCTCCATCCCAAATGACACCCTCTAATTCCTGATAGGGCTCAAGTCCAAACTAGTTTGTTTGCAACGCATCACTGAGATCGATGAAACTACAAACGACTTCCAAGACACAGTTGAGATGCAGGGAGATCCCAAATTTATTGGCCAGGAGCCAATCAAACTAGGGGAGATGGATTGGCCTGGAGCCAATCACAGGATGGGGAGATGGATTGGCCTGGAGCCAATCACAGGGGAGATGGATTGGCCTGGAGCCAAAACAAACAGGGGTGATGGATTGGCCTGGAGCCAATCACAGGGGAGATGGATTGGCCTGGAGCCAATCACAGGGGAGATGGATTGGCCTGGAGCCAATCACAGGGGAGATGGATTGGCCTGGAGCCAATCACAGGGGAGATGGATTGGCCTGGAGCCAATCACAGGGGAGATGGATTGGCCTGGAGCCAATCACAGGGGAGATGCAGGGAGAAAGATCGGTTTAGCTGAAGGAGTCTGCTTTTCTGCCCTATACAAAACAAACAGGGGTGAACACTGAAAGGGACTGTGAGCTGCATTCCCACGTCGTGTCCTCTTCTCTTTTTAAAGCGCTCTACTTAGGACTCTGGACAGAAAGTATTGCACTTTAAAAGGCAATATGATGCCATTTGAAAAGCAACTTGTGTCTGATAGACGAACAGTAGTCAAGGAGAGAGTCAACTGAAAATGTACCTTGAGAAAGAAGAGAGACACAGTGGACAGCAGCATTATATTAACATCCCAAAAACACCTGTAGCAATGTTGGGGAGACGCAACACGAGAGCTGGGGGAAACCATGCAGGTCGAAGAATAGGATAGTAACAGATATCGTGTGTGTGTGTGTGTGTGTGTACTGAACAAACGTCTTTGTGTGTGTGTGTACGGAACAAACGTCTTAGTGTGTGTGTGTGAGTGTGTGTGTGTGTGTGTGTGTGTGTGTGGAACAAACGTCTTAGTGTGTGTGTGTGAGTGTGTGTGTGTGTGTGTGTGTGTGTGTGTACAGAACAAACGTCTTAGTGTGTGTGTGTGTGTGTGTGTGTACGGAACAAACGTCTTAGTGTGTGTGTGTGTGTGTGTGTACGGAACAAACGTCTTAGCGTGTGTGTGTGTGTGTGGAACAAACGTCTTAGTGTGTGTGTGTGTGTGTGTGTGTGTGTGTGTGTGTGTGTGTGTGTGTGTGTGTGTGTACGGAACAAACATCCTCGTGTGTGTGTGCATGCGTAAAAAAATATACATAGCATTTCTAGAGACAACGTTCCAAAAGAGATGTACCAATCACAAACCACCAGGAAGGAATCCGTCTCTGTGACCCAGTGGGTTTTAGAGAGAGGTAGGAATGGAATGGGAAGTGAGCTGATGAGGAAAGAAGACATTGTGTTCCTTCCTCATTCCTTACTCATTGTGTTCCTTCCTCATTCCTTACTCATTGTGTTCCTTCCTCATTCCTTCCTAATTGGATTCCTTCCTCATTCCTTACTCATTGTTTCCTTCCTCATTCCTTCATCATTGTGTTCCTTCCTCATTGTGTTCCTTCCTCATTCCTTCCTCATTGTGTTCCTTCCTCATTCCTTCCTCATTGTGTTCCTTCCTAATTGTTCCTTCCTCATTCCTTCATCATTGTGTTCCTTCCTCATTGTGTTCCTTCCTCATTCCTGATTGTGTTCCTTGCATTGGATTCCTTCCTCATTTTGTTCCTTCCTTATTCCTTCCTCATTCCTTCATCATTGTGTTCCTTCCTCATTGTGTTCTTTCCTCATTCTCTCATTGTGTTCCTTCCTCATTCCTTCCTCATTGTGTTCCTTCCTCATTCCTTCCTCATTGTGTTCCTTCCTCATTCCTTCCTCATTGTGTTCCTTCCTCATTCCTTCCTCATTGTGTTCCTTCCTCATTGTGTTCTTTCCTCATTCCCTCATTGTGTTCCTTCCTCATTCCTTCCTCATTCCTTCCTCATTGTGTTCCTTCCTCATTCCTTCCTCATTCCTTCCTCATTGTGTTCCTTCCTCATACCTTCCTCATTGTGTTCCTTCCTCATTCCTTCCTCATTGTGTTCCTTCCTTATTCCTTCCTATCATAACAGAGTTTGGGGAGTGTGTATGTGTGTATGTGTGTGTGTGTGTGTGTGGGTGGACGTTTTTTGGAGTGTGTGCATGTGTGTGTGTGTTTGTATGGGTGGGAGTTTTCTGGAGTGTGTGTGTGTGTTTGTGTGCGTGTGTGTGTGTGTATGGGTGGGAGTTTTCTGGAGTGTGTGTGTGTGTTTGTGTGTGTGTGTGTGTGTGTGTGTGTGTGTGTGTGTATGGGTGGGAGTTTTCTGTGTGTGTGTGTGTGTGTATGGGTGGGAGTTTTCTGTAGTGTGTATGTGTGTGTATGGGTGGGAGTTTTCTGTAGTGTGTGTGTGTGTGTGTGTGTGTGGGTGGGAGTTTTTCGGAGTGTGCGTGTGTGTGCTTACATGCGTGAGTCAGAGCCCCTCAACATGGCATTATAGACACACAGGCAGAACTTATGCGTTCTCCTCTTCCTCAACAATGTGGGACCTCAGTAGGTCGCTTGTTGAACCCCCCCCCCCAAGATCTACAGACAGGAAAACATATGGGGGGGAGGTTTTACCCCCTTCTTGTGCCCTAATCAACTTTGTATTTAAGAACACAGAGGGCCCTAGGAATACCAGATTTGACATCTCAAACGCAGAGGGAAGGACACGGAGGTGTTTGAAAAGAAGCCTCCGTATGCATCCAAAATGGCACCCTATTCATCGTGAAGTGCACTACTTTTGACCAGGGGTCTATAGGGTTCAGGTCAACAGTAGTGCACTATATAGGGAACAGGGTGGCGTTTGGGACAAACCCACAGTTTGATTTGAATATGGAGAGTATAGATGGAATTCCGAATCCATTTGACTCCAGACTCCCATCAGGGCCACCGAGGGACGGAGAAATCATTAGGAATATTAATTGTTCATCTCCTCAGGGCAACTCTTTGTTTCAGGACCAAGGAGAAGGGGAATAGAGCAAGGGAGGGAGGGAGAGAAAGAGAGGAGAGATATGCAATAGTCGGAGAGAGACAGATTGAGTGAGAGAGAGAGAAACAGACATTGAGAGAGAGAGACAGCGAGACAGAGAGAGAGAGAGAGATAGTGTGAGAGAGAGACAGAGAGAGACAGAGAGAGAGAGAGAGACAGAGAGTGAGAGACAGAGAGTGAGAGACAGAGACAGAGAGAGAGAGAGATAGAGTGAGAGAGACAGAGAGAGACAGAGATAGAGAGAAACAAAGAGAGAGAGAAACAGAGAGAGAGAGAGAGAAACAGAGAGAGACAGAGAGAGAGAGAGAAACAGAGAGAGAGAAACAGAGAGAGAGAGAAACAAAGAGAGAGAGAAACAGAGAGAGAGAGAGAAACAGAGAGAGAGAAACAGAGAGAGAGAAACAAAGAGAGAGAAACAGAGAGAAACAGAGAGAGAAACAGAGAGAGAAACAAAGAGAGAGAAACAGAGAGAGAGAGAGAAACAGAGAGAGAGAGACAGAGATAGAGAGAAACAAAGAGAGAGAGAAACAGAGAGAGAGAGAGAGAAACAGAGAGAGAGACAGAGAGAGAGAAACAGAGAGAGAGAAACAGAGATAGAGAGAAACAAAGAGAGAGAGAAACAGAGAGAGAGAGAGAGAAACAGAGAGAGAGAAACAGAGAGAGAGAAACAAAGAGAGAGAAACAGAGAGAAACAGAGAGAGAAAAAGAGAGAAACAGAGAGAAACAGAGAGAAGAGACAGAGAGAGAGAGAGAAACAGAGAGAGAGAAACAGAGAGAGAAACAGAGAGAGAGAGAGAAACAGAGAGAGAGAAACAGAGAGAGAGAAACAGAGAGAGACAGAGAGAGAGAGAGAAACAGAGAGAGAGAAACAGAGAGAGAGAAACAAAGAGAGAGAGAGAAACAAAGAGAGAGAGAGAGAGAGAGAGAGAGAGAAAAAGAGAGAGAGAAACAGAGAGAGATAGAGAGAAACAAAGAGAGAGAGAGAGAGAGAAGGCATAACAGACAGATAAAGGTTGCAAGGTGCATGGAAGAGAGAGAGAGAAACAGAGAGAGAGAAGGACAAGAAATAGGTCATTGTTTCCTTTCTCAGATATTCTTCCCTGTTATATGAATGCTGCTCAACATTTGCTTAAATCACTTAAATTCCGTCTCTGGGTTTGTCATGAAAACTCCCTGCCCTCTGTTCTTTTTAAGCCATAGCGGGATTGAATATGAAATAATGAAGTCCAGATTACTGTCATAGTGTCTTGTGTGGACCATTCCTATCCACTTTGAGGAATCCATTGAATAGCTCCAATTTTCCAAACAGAGGTGTCAGGGAATTATTTTTTAATATGTGACCCGATTATTTTTCGCCACCCTGAATGTAAAAAATACCCCAAAACGTGTTAGTTTAACCTAACAAAGACTCAACATAATATTATACATCATTAAGTATTTACAAAGGTCGACTTTAATTATATAAAATAAATATCATCAGACATGTTATGACGCAATGTTATATTTTTTTATTTTACCTTTATTTAACCAGGCAAGTCAGTTAAGAACAAATTCTTATTTATTCTTATTTTCAATGACGGCCTAGGAACAGTGGGTTAACTGCCTGTTCAGGGGCAGAACGACAGATTTGTACCTTGTCAGCTCGGGGATTTGAACCTTCCGGTTACTAGTCCAACGCTCTAACCACTAGGCTACCTGCCGCCTCTACACTCTAACCACTAGGCTACCTGCCTCCTCTACACTCTAACCACTAGGCTACCTGCCGGCTACCTGCCTCCTCTACACTCTAACCACTAGACTACCTGCCTCCTCTACCTCTAACCACTAGACTACCTGCCGCCTCTACACTCTAACCACTAGACTACCTGCCTCCTCCACTCTAACCACTAGGCTACCAGCCTCCTCTACACTCTAACCACTAGGCTACCTGCCTCCACCTCTACACTCTAACCACTAGACTACCTGCCGCCTCTACACTCTAACCACTAGGCTACCTGCCGCCTCTACACTCTAACCACTAGGCTACCTGCCGCCCCTACACTCTAACCACTAGGCTACCTGCCTCCTCTACACTCTAACCACTAGGCTACCTGCCTCCTCTACACTCTAACCACTAGGCTACCTGCCTCCTCTACACTCTAACCACTAGGCTACCTACCTCTACCTCTAACCACTAGGCTACCAGCCTCTAAACCACTAGGCTACCCTCTAACCACTAGGCTACCTACCTCCTCTACACTCTAACCACTAGGCTACCCTGCCTCCTCTACACTCTAACCACTAGGCTACCTGCCTCCTCTACACTCTAACCACTAGGCTACCCTGCCTCCTCTACACTCTAACCACTAGGCTACCCTACCTCCTCTACACTCTAACCACTAGGCTACCTGCCACCTCTACACTCTAACCACTAGACTACCTGCCTCCTCTACACTCTAACCACTAGGCTACCTACCTCCTCTACACTCTAACCACTAGGCTACCTGCCTCCTCTACACTCTAACCACTAGGCTACCCTGCTGTTGATAGAAATGGTCTCGGAGTGTAATAGAAACAATCGGGATACTTTCCTAAGAGTTGAGCCCCTTTGGCCCTCAGAACAGCCTCAATTCGTCGGCTCCACAAGGTATTGAAAACGTCCCACAGGTCTGCTGGCCCATGTTGACTGTCATGCTTCCCACAGTTGAGTCAAAATGACTGGATTTTCTTTAGGTGTTGAACCATTCTTAATTACTAATTAACACACACAGGAAACTGTTGAGCGTGGGAGAAAAAAAAACCCAGCATCTTTGCAATTCTTGACATAAACTGGTTTGCCTGGCACCTACTACCATAACCTGTTTTGTCTTGTCCATTCAACCCTCTGAATGTCACACAGACACAATCCATGTCTCAATTGTCTCAAGGTTTAAACGTCCTTCTTTAAAACCTGTCTCCTCCCCTTCATCTACTCTGATTGAAGTGGATTTAATAACAGGTGACATCAATAAGGGATCATAGCTTCCACCTGGATTCACCTGGTCCGTCTGTGTCCTGGAAAGAGCAGGTGTTCCTAATGTCGTGTAAACGCACGTGTCTCAACTCAAAGAAATGTGTACGAATATTTACACTCAGATCCTATAAGGATGTTTATCTGTTAAACACCTTATCCTGTGGTCTTTCATCAGCAGACCACAGTCTGACCAGATCACACTCACTCCAAATAAGAAGGAAGTACATAGACTTCCTCCCAGCCAATCACAGGGGAGATGGATTGGCCAGGAGCCAATCACAGGGGAGATGGATTGGCCAGGAGCCAATCACAGGGGAGATGGATTGGCCAGGAGCCAATCACAGGGGAGATGGATTGGCCTGGAGTCAATCACAGGGGAGATGGATTGGCCAGGAGCCAATCACAGGGGAGATGGATTTACCTTGAGCCAGTCACAGGGGAGATGGATTGGCCAGGAGCCAATCACAGGGGAGATGGATTGGCCAGGAGCCAATCACAGGGGAGATGGATTGGCCAGGAGCCAATCACAGGGGAGATGGATTGGCCTGGAGCAAATCACAGGGGAGATGGATTTACCAGGAGCCAGTCACAGGGGAGATGGATTGGCCAGGAGCCAATCACAGGGGAGAAGGATTGGCCAGGAGCCAATCACAGGGGAGATGGATTGGCCAGGAGCCAGTCACAGGGGAGAAGGATTGGCCAGGAGCCAATCACAGGGGAGATGGATTTACCAGGAGCCAGTCACAGGGGAGATGGATTGGCCAGGAGCCAATCACAGGGGAGAAGGATTGGCCAGGAGCCAATCACAGGGGAGATGGATTGGCCAGGAGCCAGTCACAGGGGAGATGGATTGGCCAGGAGCCAATCACAGGGGAGATGGATTGGCCAGGAGCCAGTCACAGGGGAGATGGATTGGCCTGGAGCCAATCACAGGGGAGATGAATTGGCCAGGAGCCAATCACAGGGGAGATGAATTGGCCAGGAGCCAATCACAGGGGAGAAGGATTGGCCAGGAGCCAATCACAGGGGAGATGAATTATTTTTATTTTGTTTTTAGTCTGTGATACGTTTTGGCCGACTGACTGTCCAAACAGCAGGTTACAAGTGACCAAATAGGATGTGTGTGTGTTGAGATAGCAGTCATTTGCTGGCAATGGCTACGCTTGTTGTCATAGTAACTACGAGTGTGTTGTGCAGTGGTGTAAGCTGATTGGTGGTGGTGCTCGTGGTTCCTGTCACTCAGGAAGTTATGTAGCAGGCGAAGGTGACAAAAACGATATCAACGTTTCCCAGTTGCTTTTCTTCATTTTTGTATTTAAAAAAAATCGAGTTCTTGTTTAGCTAGCCACAGAACCCAACTAGTTAGCTAGGTAGCTGTTTAGCTAGCCACAGAACTCAACTAGTTAGCTAGGTAGCTGTTTAGCTAGCCACAGAACTCAACTAGTTAGCTAGGTAGCTGTTTAGCTAGCCACAGAAGTCAGCTAGCTACCACATGTTCTTGTCAAAACTGTCCACAGAGTAGGTGGCAAGCGAACAAGATGTGCCAAATAACAGTCTTAAAAAACACCTGAGAGCAAATAGATCAGATATGACATTCAGACACAAGTCACATGACCAGGAATCAGATTTGTATCTGACTTCAAACCACCTAAAAAAAACAAAAGTGGCTTGAAATATCATATTCCATGTGCTCAGACTGCAGGAAAAAGAACAGATTCGAATTGGATATGCCAAACAAAATCTGGATTTGAGTCACTTCAAACTGCCAGTGTAAACCAGCTTAAAACAGCGGAGATGAATGACATCCCATCTCTCTCTGTCTGTGAGGTGATCATTTAGGAAGACGAGAGGAGGAGATGAATGACATCCCATCTCTCTCTGTCTGTGAGGTGATCATTTAGGAAGACGAGAGGAGGAGATGAATGACATCCCATCTCTCTCTGTCTGTGAGGTGATCATTTAGGAAGACGAGAGAAGGAGATGAAGGACATCCCATCTCTCTCTGTCTGTGAGGTGATCATTTAGGAAGACAAGAGAAGGAGATGAAGGACATCCCATCTCTGTCTGTGAGGTGATCATTTAGGAAGACGAGAGAAGGAGATGAAGGACATCCCATCTCTGTCTGTGAGGTGATCATTTAGGAAGACGAGAGGAGGAAATGAAGGACATCCCATCTCTCTCTGTCTGTGAGGTGATCATTTAGGAAGACGAGAGGAGGAGATGAAGGACATCCCATCTCTATCTGTCTGTGAGGTGATCATTTAGGAAGACGAGAGAAGGAGATGAAGGACATCCCATCTCTCTCTGTCTGTGAGGTGATCATTTAGGAAGACAAGAGAAGGAGATGAAGGACATCCCATCTCTGTCTGTGAGGTGATCATTTAGGAAGACGAGAGAAGGAGATGAAGGACATCCCATCTCTGTCTGTGAGGTGATCATTTAGGAAGACGAGAGGAGGAGATGAAGGACATCCCATCTCTCTCTGTCTGTGAGGTGATCATTTAGGAAGACGAGAGGAGGAAATGAAGGACATCCCATCTCTATCTGTCTGTGAGGTGATCATTTAGGAAGACGAGAGGAGGAGATGAAGGACATCTCATCTCTCTCTCTTTCTGTGAGGTGATCATTTAGGAAGACGAGAGGAGGAGATGAAGGACATCCCATCTCTATCTGTCTGTGAGGTGATCATTTAGGAAGACGAGAGGAGGAGATGAAGGACATCCCATCTCTCTCTGTCTGTGAGGTGATCATTTAGGAAGACGAGAGGAGGAGATGAAGGACATCCCATCTCTATCTGTCTGTGAGGTGATCATTTAGGAAGACGAGAGGAGGAGATGAAGGACATCCCATCTCTATCTGTCTGTGAGGTGATCATTTAGGAAGACGAGAGGAGGAGATGAAGGACATCCCATCTCTATCTGTCTGTGAGGTGATCATTTAGGAAGACGAGAGGAGGAAATGAAGGAGTGATGAGCCACTTATTGAACGTCCTGATTGATCCAGCAGCATTGTCCTCTCTCTGGCTAGAGGAGAGAGGGAAGGAATGGAGAAGGAATGGAGAACTAGAGAAAGGCAGAAGAGGATGGAGTAGGAAGGGGAAGTCCTCTCTCTGGCTAGAGGAGAGAGGGAAGGAATGGAGAACTAAAGAAAGACAGAAGAGGATTGAGTAGGAAGGGGAAGTCCTCTCTCTGGCCTGAGGAGAGAGGGAAGGAATGGAGAACTAAAGAAAGGCAGAAGAGGATTGAGTAGGAAGGTGAAGTCAGGGAGGGCCAGGTCAAAGTTTCAGATTGAAAAGACATTTGGAAAATTACACAGACATAGAGAAGAGAGATAACATATTAAAGGAGGACACAAAGAAAGAAAAAGACAAAGAATGAAAGAAAGAATTAAAGAAAGAAAGAATGAAATAATGAAAGAATGAAAAATTGAGAAAGAAGAGAGTGATAGAGAAAAAGGAAACTCTGTGATTCAGTCAGTCCTCTACACATGGCTGTGATTCAGTCAGTCCTCTATATATGGCTGTGATTCAGTCAGTCCTCTACACATGGCTGTGATTCAGTCAGTCCTCTATACATGGCTGTGATTCAGTCAGTCCTCTATACATGGCTGTGATTCAGTCAGTCCTCTACACATGGCTGTGATTCAGTCAGTCCTCTATATATGGCTGTGATTCAGTCAGTCCTCTATACATGGCTGTGATTCAGTCAGTCCTCTACACATGGCTGTGATTCAGTCAGTCCTCTACACATGGCTGTGATTCAGTCAGTCCTCTACACATGGCTGTGATTCAGTCAGTCCTCTATACATGGCTGTGATTCAGTCAGTCCTCTACACATGGCTGTGATTCAGTCAGTCCTCTACACATGGCTGTGATTCAGTTAGTCCTCTACACATGGCTGTGATTCAGTCAGTCCTCTACACATGGCTGTGATTCAGTCAGTCCTCTATACATGGCTGTGATTCAGTCAGTCCTCTATATATGGCTGTGATTCAGTCAGTCCTCTATATATGGCTGTGATTCAGTCAGTCCTCTATAGTCCTCTACACATGGCTGTGATTCAGTCAGCCCTCTACACATGGCTGTGATTCAGTCAGTCCTCTACACATGGCTGTGATTCAGTCAGTCCTCTACACATGGCTGTGATTCAGTCAGTCCTCTGTAGTCCTCTACACATGGCTGTGATTCAGTCAGCCCTCTACACATGGCTGTGATTCAGTCAGTCCTCTACACATGGCTGTGATTCAGTCAGTCCTCTACACATGGCTGTGATTCAGTCAGTCCTCTGTGGTCCTCTACACATGGCTGTGATTCAGTCAGTCCTCTGTAGTCCTCTATACATGGCTGTGATTCAGTCAGTCCTCTATACATGGCTGTGATTCAGTCAGTCCTCTACACATGGCTGTGATTCAGTCAGTCCTCTACACATGGCTGTGATTCAGTCAGTCCTCTACACATGGCTGTGATTCAGGCAGTCCTCTGTGGTCCTCTACACATGGCTATGATTCAGTCAGTCCTCTGTGGTCCTCTACACATGGCTGTGATTAAGTCAGTCCTCTATACATGGCTGTGATTCAGTCAGTCCTCTACACATGGCTGTGATTCAGTCAGTCCTCTACACATGGCTGTGATTCAGTCTGTCCTCTACACATGGCTGTGATTCAGTCAGTCCTCTACACATGGCTGTGATTCAGTCAGTCCTCTACACATGGCTGTGATTCAGTCAGTCCTCTATACATGGCTGTGATTCAGTCAGTCCTCTATACATGGCTATGATTCAGTCAGTCCTCTATACATGGCTGTGATTCAGTCAGTCCTCTATACATGGCTATGATTCAGTCAGTACTCTACACATGGCTGTGATTCAGTCAGTCCTCTACACATGGCTGTGATTCAGTCAGTCCTCTACACATGGCTGTGATTCAGTCAGTCCTCTACACATGGCTGTGATTCAGTCAGTCCTCTACACATGGCTGTGATTCAGTCAGTCCTCTACACATGGCTGTGATTCAGTCAGTCCTCTATACATGGCTATGATTCAGTCAGTCCTCTACACATGGCTGTGATTCAGTCAGTCCTCTACACATGGCTGTGATTCAGTCAGTCCTCTACACATGGCTGTGATTCAGTCAGTCCTCTACACATGGCTGTGATTCAGTCAGTCCTCTACACATGGCTGTGATTCAGTCAGTCCTCTACACATGGCTGTGATTCAGTCAGTCCTCTACACATGGCTGTGATTCAGTCAGTCCTCTACACATGGCTGTGATTCAGTCAGTCCTCTACACATGGCTGTGATTCAGTCAGTCCTCTACACATGGCTGTGATTCAGTCAGTCCTCTACACATGGCTGTGATTCAGTCAGTCCTCTATACATGGCTGTGATTCAGTCAGTCCTCTACACATGGCTGTGATTCAGTCAGTCCTCTATACATGGCTGTGATTCAGTCAGTCCTCTACACATGGCTGTGATTCAGTCAGTCCTCTACACATGGCTGTGATTCAGTCAGTCCTCTACACATGGCTGTGATTCAGTCAGTCCTCTACACATGGCTGTGATTCAGTCAGTCCTCTACACATGGCTGTGATTCAGTCAGTCCTCTATACATGGCTGTGATTCAGTCAGTCCTCTACACATGGCTGTGATTCAGTCAGTCCTCTACACATGGCTGTGATTCAGTCAGTCCTCTACACATGGCTGTGATTCAGTCAGTCCTCTACACATGGCTGTGATTCAGTCAGTCCTCTACACATGGCTGTGATTCAGTCAGTCCTCTACACATGGCTGTGATTCAGTCAGTCCTCTACACATGGCTGTGATTCAGTCAGTCCTCTACACATGGCTGTGATTCAGTCAGTCCTCTACACATGGCTGTGATTCAGTCAGTCCTCTACACATGGCTGTGATTCAGTCAGTCCTCTACACATGGCTGTGATTCAGTCAGTCCTCTACACATGGCTGTGATTCAGTCAGTCCTCTACACATGGCTGTGATTCAGTCAGTCCTCTACACATGGCTGTGATTCAGTCAGTCCTCTACACATGGCTGTGATTCAGTCAGTCCTCTACACATGGCTGTGATTCAGTCAGTCCTCTACACATGGCTGTGATTCAGTCAGTCCTCTACACATGGCTGTGATTCAGTCAGTCCTCTACACATGGCTGTGATTCAGTCAGTCCTCTACACATGGCTGTGATTCAGTCAGTCCTCTACACATGGCTGTGATTCAGTCAGTCCTCTATACATGGCTGTGATTCGGTCAGTCCTCTACACATGGCTGTGATTCAGTCAGTCCTCTACACATGGCTGTGATTCAGTCAGTCCTCTATACATGGCTGTGATTCAGTCAGTCCTCTACACATGGCTGTGATTCAGTCAGTCCTCTACACATGGCTGTGATTCAGTCAGTCCTCTACACATGGCTGTGATTCAGTCAGTCCTCTATACATGGCTGTGATTCAGTCAGTCCTCTATACATGGCTGTGATTCAGTCAGTCCTCTACACATGGCTGTGATTCAGTCAGTCCTCTATAGTCCTCTACACATGGCTGTGATTCAGTCAGTCCTCTATAGTCCTCTACACATGGCTGTGATTCAGTCAGTCCTCTATACATGGCTGTGATTCAGTCAGTCCTCTACACATGGCTGTGATTCAGTCAGTCCTCTGTGGTCCTCTACACATGGCTGTGATTCAGTCAGTCCTCTGTGGTCCTCTATACATGGCTGTGATTCAGTCAGTCCTCTATACATGGCTGTGATTCAGTCAGTCCTCTACACATGGCTGTGATTCAGTCAGTCCTCTACACATGGCTGTGATTCAGTCAGTCCTCTACACATGGCTGTGATTCAGTCAGTCCTCTACACATGGCTGTGATTCAGTCAGTCCTCTACACATGGCTGTGATTCAGTCAGTCCTCTATACATGGCTGTGATTCAGTCAGTCCTCTACACATGGCTGTGATTCAGTCAGTCCTCTGTAGTCCTCTATACATGGCTGTGATTCAGTCAGTCCTCTATACATGGCTGTGATTCAGTCAGTCCTCTGTAGTCCTCTATACATGGCTGTGATTCAGTCAGTCCTCTACACATGGCTGTGATTCAGTCAGTCCTCTACACATGGCTGTGATTCAGTCAGTCCTCTGTAGTCCTCTACACATGGCTGTGATTCAGTCAGTCCTCTATACATGGCTGTGATTCAGTCAGTCCTCTGTAGTCCTCTACACATGGCTGTGATTCAGTCAGTCCTCTATACATGGCTGTGATTCAGTCAGTCCTCTACACATGGCTGTGATTCAGTCAGTCCTCTATACATGGCTGTGATTCAGTCAGTCCTCTATACATGGCTGTGATTCAGTCAGTCCTCTACACATGGCTGTGATTCAGTCAGTCCTCTATATATGGCTGTGATTCAGTCAGTCCTCTGTAGTCCTCTATACATGGCTGTGATTCAGTCAGTCCTCTGTAGTCCTCTACACATGGCTGTGATTCAGTCAGTCCTCTGTAGTCCTCTACACATGGCTGTGATTCAGTCAGTCCACTACACATGGCTGTGATTCAGTCAGTCCTCTACACATGGCTGTGATTCAGTCAGTCCTCTATACATGGCTGTGATTCAGTCAGTCCTCTACACATGGCTGTGATTCAGTCAGTCCTCTACATGTGGCTGTGATTCAGTCAGTCCTCTATACATGGCTGTGATTCAGTCAGTCCTCTATACATGGCTGTGATTCAGTCAGTCCTCTACACATGGCTGTGATTCAGTCAGTCCTCTACACATGGCTGTGATTCAGTCAGTCCTCTACACATGGCTGTGATTCAGTCAGTCCTCTACACATGGCTGTGATTCAGTCAGTCCTCTACACATGGCTGTGATTCAGTCAGTCCTCTATACATGGCTGTGATTCAGTCAGTCCTCTACACATGGCTGTGATTCAGTCAGTCCTCTACACATGGCTGTGATTCAGTCAGTCCTCTACACATGGCTGTGATTCAGTCAGTCCTCTATACATGGCTGTGATTCAGTCAGTCCTCTACACATGGCTGTGATTCAGTCAGTCCTCTACACATGGCTGTGATTCAGTCAGTCCTCTACACGTGGCTGTGATTCAGTCAGTCCTCTACACATGGCTGTGATTCAGTCAGTCCTCTACACATGGCTGTGATTCAGTCAGTCCTCTACACATGGCTGTGATTCAGTCAGTCCTCTACACATGGCTGTGATTCAGTCAGTCCTCTACACATGGCTGTGATTCAGTCAGTCCTCTATACATGGCTGTGATTCAGTCAGTCCTCTACACATGGCTGTGATTCAGTCAGTCCTCTACACATGGCTGTGATTCAGTCACTCCTCTATAGTCCTCTACACATGGCTGTGATTCAGTCAGCCCTCTACACATGGCTGTGATTCAGTCAGTCCTCTACACATGGCTGTGATTCAGTCAGTCCTCTGTGGTCCTCTACACATGGCTATGATTCAGTCAGTCCTCTGTGGTCCTCTACACATGGCTGTGATTAAGTCAGTCCTCTATATATGGCTGTGATTCAGTCAGTCCTCTACACATGGCTGTGATTCAGTCAGTCCTCTACACATGGCTGTGATTCAGTCTGTCCTCTACACATGGCTGTGATTCAGTCAGTCCTCTACACATGGCTGTGATTCAGTCAGTCCTCTACACATGGCTGTGATTCAGTCAGTCCTCTACACATGGCTGTGATTCAGTCAGTCCTCTACACATGGCTGTGATTCAGTCAGTCCTCTGTAGTCCTCTATACATGGCTGTGATTCAGTCAGTCCTCTGTAGTCCTCTACACATGGCTGTGATTCAGTCAGTCCTCTGTAGTCCTCTACACATGGCTGTGATTCAGTCAGTCCACTACACATGGCTGTGATTCAGTCAGTCCTCTACACATGGCTGTGATTCAGTCAGTCCTCTGTAGTCCTCTACACATGGCTGTGATTCAGTCAGTCCTCTACACATGGCTGTGATTCAGTCAGTCCTCTGTAGTCCTCTACACATGGCTGTGATTCAGTCAGTCCACTACACATGGCTGTGATTCAGTCAGTCCTCTACACATGGCTGTGATTCAGTCAGTCCTCTATACATGGCTGTGATTCAGTCAGTCCTCTATACATGGCTGTGATTCAGTCAGTCCTCTATACATGGCTGTGATTCAGTCAGTCCTCTACACATGGCTGTGATTCAGTCAGTCCTCTATACATGGCTGTGATTCAGTCAGTCCTCTATACATGGCTGTGATTCAGTCAGTCCTCTACACGTGGCTGTGATTCAGTCAGTCCTCTATACATGGCTGTGATTCAGTCAGTCCTCTATACATGGCTGTGATTCAGTCAGTCCTCTACACATGGCTGTGATTCAGTCAGTCCTCTACACATGGCTGTGATTCAGTCAGTCCTCTACACATGGCTGTGATTCAGTCAGTCCTCTACACATGGCTGTGATTCAGTCAGTCCTCTACACATGGCTGTGATTCAGTCAGTCCTCTATACATGGCTGTGATTCAGTCAGTCCTCTACACATGGCTGTGATTCAGTCAGTCCTCTACACATGGCTGTGATTCAGTCAGTCCTCTACACATGGCTGTGATTCAGTCAGTCCTCTATACATGGCTGTGATTCAGTCAGTCCTCTACACATGGCTGTGATTCAGTCAGTCCTCTACACATGGCTGTGATTCAGTCAGTCCTCTACACGTGGCTGTGATTCAGTCAGTCCTCTACACATGGCTGTGATTCAGTCAGTCCTCTACACATGGCTGTGATTCAGTCAGTCCTCTACACATGGCTGTGATTCAGTCAGTCCTCTACACATGGCTGTGATTCAGTCAGTCCTCTACACATGGCTGTGATTCAGTCAGTCCTCTATACATGGCTGTGATTCAGTCAGTCCTCTACACATGGCTGTGATTCAGTCAGTCCTCTACACATGGCTGTGATTCAGTCACTCCTCTATAGCCCTCTACACATGGCTGTGATTCAGTCAGTCCTCTACACATGGCTGTGATTCAGTCAGTCCTCTGTGGTCCTCTACACATGGCTATGATTCAGTCAGTCCTCTGTGGTCCTCTACACATGGCTGTGATTAAGTCAGTCCTCTATATATGGCTGTGATTCAGTCAGTCCTCTACACATGGCTGTGATTCAGTCAGTCCTCTACACATGGCTGTGATTCAGTCTGTCCTCTACACATGGCTGTGATTCAGTCAGTCCTCTACACATGGCTGTGATTCAGTCAGTCCTCTACACATGGCTGTGATTCAGTCAGTCCTCTACACATGGCTGTGATTCAGTCAGTCCTCTACACATGGCTGTGATTCAGTCAGTCCTCTACACATGGCTGTGATTCAGTCAGTCCTCTACACATGGCTGTGATTCAGTCAGTCCTCTATACATGGCTGTGATTCAGTCAGTCCTCTACACATGGCTGTGATTCAGTCAGTCCTCTACACATGGCTGTGATTCAGTCAGTCCTCTATACATGGCTGTGATTCAGTCAGTCCTCTATACATGGCTATGATTCAGTCAGTCCTCTATACATGGCTGTGATTCAGTCAGTCCTCTATACATGGCTATGATTCAGTCAGTACTCTACACATGGCTGTGATTCAGTCAGTCCTCTACACATGGCTGTGATTCAGTCAGTCCTCTACACATGGCTGTGATTCAGTCAGTCCTCTACACATGGCTGTGATTCAGTCAGTCCTCTACACATGGCTGTGATTCAGTCAGTCCTCTACACATGGCTGTGATTCAGTCAGTCCTCTATACATGGCTATGATTCAGTCAGTCCTCTACACATGGCTGTGATTCAGTCAGTCCTCTACACATGGCTGTGATTCAGTCAGTCCTCTACACATGGCTGTGATTCAGTCAGTCCTCTACACATGGCTGTGATTCAGTCAGTCCTCTACACATGGCTGTGATTCAGTCAGTCCTCTACACATGGCTGTGATTCAGTTAGTCCTCTACACATGGCTGTGATTCAGTGAGTCCTCTATACATGGCTGTGATTCAGTCAGTCCTCTACACATGGCTGTGATTCAGTCAGTCCTCTACACATGGCTGTGATTCAGTCAGTCCACTACACATGGCTGTGATTCAGTCAGTCCTCTACACATGGCTGTGATTCAGTCAGTCCTCTATACATGGCTGTGATTCAGTCAGTCCTCTACACATGGCTGTGATTCAGTCAGTCCTCTACACATGGCTGTGATTCAGTCAGTCCTCTATACATGGCTGTGATTCAGTCAGTCCTCTATACATGGCTGTGATTCAGTCAGTCCTCTACACATGGCTGTGATTCAGTCAGTCCTCTACACATGGCTGTGATTCAGTCAGTCCTCTACACATGGCTGTGATTCAGTCAGTCCTCTACACATGGCTGTGATTCAGTCAGTCCTCTACACATGGCTGTGATTCAGTCAGTCCTCTACACATGGCTGTGATTCAGTCAGTCCTCTATACATGGCTGTGATTCAGTCAGTCCTCTACACATGGCTGTGATTCAGTCAGTCCTCTACACATGGCTGTGATTCAGTCAGTCCTCTACACATGGCTGTGATTCAGTCAGTCCTCTACACATGGCTGTGATTCAGTCTGTCCTCTACACATGGCTGTGATTCAGTCAGTCCTCTACACATGGCTGTGATTCAGTCAGTCCTCTGTAGTCCTCTACACATGGCTGTGATTCAGTCAGCCCTCTACACATGGCTGTGATTCAGTCAGTCCTCTACACATGGCTGTGATTCAGTCAGTCCTCTGTGGTCCTCTACACATGGCTATGATTCAGTCAGTCCTCTGTGGTCCTCTACACATGGCTGTGATTAAGTCAGTCCTCTATATATGGCTGTGATTCAGTCAGTCCTCTACACATGGCTGTGATTCAGTCAGTCCTCTACACATGGCTGTGATTCAGTCTGTCCTCTACACATGGCTGTGATTCAGTCAGTCCTCTACACATGGCTGTGATTCAGTCAGTCCTCTACACATGGCTGTGATTCAGTCAGTCCTCTACACATGGCTGTGATTCAGTCAGTCCTCTACACATGGCTGTGATTCAGTCAGTCCTCTACACATGGCTGTGATTCAGTCAGTCCTCTACACATGGCTGTGATTCAGTCAGTCCTCTATACATGGCTGTGATTCAGTCAGTCCTCTACACATGGCTGTGATTCAGTCAGTCCTCTACACATGGCTGTGATTCAGTCAGTCCTCTATACATGGCTGTGATTCAGTCAGTCCTCTATACATGGCTATGATTCAGTCAGTCCTCTATACATGGCTGTGATTCAGTCAGTCCTCTATACATGGCTATGATTCAGTCAGTACTCTACACATGGCTGTGATTCAGTCAGTCCTCTACACATGGCTGTGATTCAGTCAGTCCTCTACACATGGCTGTGATTCAGTCAGTCCTCTACACATGGCTGTGATTCAGTCAGTCCTCTACACATGGCTGTGATTCAGTCAGTCCTCTATACATGGCTATGATTCAGTCAGTCCTCTACACATGGCTGTGATTCAGTCAGTCCTCTACACATGGCTGTGATTCAGTCAGTCCTCTACACATGGCTGTGATTCAGTCAGTCCTCTACACATGGCTGTGATTCAGTCAGTCCTCTACACATGGCTGTGATTCAGTCAGTCCTCTACACATGGCTGTGATTCAGTTAGTCCTCTACACATGGCTGTGATTCAGTGAGTCCTCTATACATGGCTGTGATTCAGTCAGTCCTCTACACATGGCTGTGATTCAGTCAGTCCTCTACACATGGCTGTGATTCAGTCAGTCCACTACACATGGCTGTGATTCAGTCAGTCCTCTACACATGGCTGTGATTCAGTCAGTCCTCTATACATGGATGTGATTCAGTCAGTCCTCTACACATGGCTGTGATTCAGTCAGTCCTCTATACATGGCTGTGATTCAGTCAGTCCTCTACACATGGCTGTGATTCAGTCAGTCCTCTACACATGGCTGTGATTCAGTCAGTCCACTACACATGGCTGTGATTCAGTCAGTCCTCTACACATGGCTGTGATTCAGTCAGTCCTCTACACATGGCTGTGATTCAGTCAGTCCTCTACACATGGCTGTGATTCAGTCAGTCCTCTACACATGGCTGTGATTCAGTCAGTCCTCTACACATGGCTGTGATTCAGTCAGTCCTCTACACATGGCTGTGATTCAGTCAGTCCTCTACACATGGCTGTGATTCAGTCAGTCCTCTACACATGGCTGTGATTCAGTCAGTCCTCTACACATGGCTGTGATTCAGTCAGTCCTCTACACATGGCTGTGATTCAGTCAGTCCTCTACACATGGCTGTGATTCAGTCAGTCCTCTACACATGGCTGTGATTCAGTCAGTCCTCTACACATGGCTGTGATTCAGTCAGTCCTCTACACATGGCTGTGATTCAGTCAGTCCTCTACACATGGCTGTGATTCAGTCAGTCCTCTACACATGGCTGTGATTCAGTCAGTCCTCTACACATGGCTGTGATTCAGTCAGTCCTCTACACATGGCTGTGATTCAGTCAGTCCTCTACACATGGCTGTGATTCAGTCAGTCCTCTACACATGGCTGTGATTCAGTCAGTCCTCTACACATGGCTGTGATTCAGTCAGTCCTCTACACATGGCTGCGATTCAGTTAGTCCTCTACACATGGCTGTGATTCAGTCAGTCCTCTATACGTGGCTGTGATTCAGTCAGTCCTCTACACATGGCTGTGATTCAGTCAGTCCTCTACACATGGCTGCGATTCAGTTAGTCCTCTATACATGGCTGTGATTCAGTCAGTCCTCTATACATGGCTGTGATTCAGTCAGTCCTCTACACATGGCTGCGATTCATTCAGTCCTCTATACATGGCTGTGATTCATTCAGTCCTCTACACATGGCTGTGATTCAGTCAGTCCTCTATACATGGCTGTGATTCAGTCAGTCCTCTACACATGGCTGTGATTCAGTCAGTCCTCTACACATGGCTGTGATTCAGTCAGTCCTCTATACATGGCTGTGATTCAGTCAGCCCTCTATACATGGCTGTGATTCAGTCAATCCTCTACACATGGCTGTGATTCAGTCAGTCCTCTATACATGGCTGTGATTCAGTCAATCCTCTACACATGGCTGTGATTCAGTCAGTCCTCTACACATGGCTGTGATTCAGTCAGTCCTCTACACATGGCTGTGATTCAGTCAGTCCTCTATACATGGCTGTGATTCAGTCAGTCCTCTATACATGGCTGTGATTCGGTCAGTCCTCTACACATGGCTGTGATTCAGTCAGTCCTCTACACATGGCTGTGATTCAGTCAGTCCTCTACACATGGCTGTGATTCAGTCAGTCCTCTATACATGGCTGTGATTCAGTCAGTCCTCTGTAGTCCTCTCCACGTCTATGACTCTCAGAACGTTTTTAGTTGCTATAGATACCATACTTCACTGATTTGTAATGGCAGGAACAGTCATCTGTTCAGTGGATCAACATT
>NW_024608322.1:0-57624 GCF_018296145.1 Oncorhynchus tshawytscha | reverse complement strand
CTGCTCACACACATAGGGGAAAATCAATGCCTGCTCACACACATAGGGGACATCAATGCCTGCTCACACACATAGGGGAAATCAATGCCTGCTCACACACATAGGGGAAAATCAATGCTACTCACATAGGGAAAAATCAATGCCTGCTCACACATAGGAAATCAATGCCTGCTCACACACATAGAATCAATGCTGCTCACACACATAGGGGAAAATCTGATGCCTTAACTCCCCACATAGGGAAGATCAATGCCTGCTCACACACATAGGACATCGTGCCTGCTCACACACATAGGGGAAAATCAGTGCCACACTCCATAGGGAAAATCAATGCCTGCTCACACACATAGGGAAAATCAATGCCTGCTCCCACACACATAGGGGAAATCAATGCCTGCTCACACACATAGGGAGAAAATCAATGCCCCTTAACACACATAGGGAACATCAAGTTCCTGCTCACACACATAGGGGACATCAATACCTGCTCACACACATGGGAAAATCAATGCCTGCTCACACACATTGGGAAAATCAATGCCTGCTCACACACATAGGGGAAATCAATGCCTGCTCACACACATAGGGGACATCAATGCCTGCTCACACACATAGGGGACA
This sequence comes from Oncorhynchus tshawytscha, assembly GCF_018296145.1. Taxonomy (NCBI): domain Eukaryota; kingdom Metazoa; phylum Chordata; class Actinopteri; order Salmoniformes; family Salmonidae; genus Oncorhynchus; species Oncorhynchus tshawytscha. The sequence goes on along the minus strand of NW_024608322.1, from coordinate 57,003 downwards.
TCATGCCTGCTCACACATAGGGGACATCAATGCCTGCTCACACACATAGGGGACATCAATGCCTGCTCACACATAGGGGACATCAATGCCTGCTCCCAGACATAGGGGGACATCAATGCCTGCTCACACACATAGGGGACATCAATGCCTGCTCACACACATAGGGACATCAATACCTGCTCACACATAGGGACATCAATACTCCGCTCACACACATAGGGGACATCAATACCTGCTCACACACATAGGGGACATCAATGCTCACACACATAGGGGACATCAATACCTGCTCACACACATAGGGGACATCAATGCTGCTCACACACATAGGGGACATCAATGCCTGCTCACACACATAGGGACATCAATACCTGCTCACACACATAGGGACATCAATGCCTGCTCACACACATAGGGACATCAATGCCTGCTCACACACATAGGGGAACATCAATGCCTGCTCACACATAGGGACATCAATGCCTGCTCACACACATAGGGAAATCAATACCTGCTCACACACACACAATACCTGCTCAGGGACATCAATGCCTGCTCACACACATAGGGGAACATCAATGCCTGCTCACACACATAGGGACATCAATGCCTAGGGAAATCAATGCCTGCTCACACACATAGGGGACATCAATGCCTATCACACACATAGGGGGACATCAGTGCCTGCTCACACACATAGGGGGACATCAATACCTGCTCACACACATAGGGGGACATCAGTACCTGCTCACACACATTGGGGAAAATCAAGGCCTGCTCACACACATAGGGGAAATCAATGCCTGCTCACACACATAGGGGACATCAATGCCTGCTCACACATAGGGGACATCAATACCTGCTCACACACATAGGGAAAAATCAATGCCTGCTCACACACATAGGGGACATCAATGCCTGCTCACACATAGGGGACATCAATGCCTGCTCACACACATAGGGGACATCAATACCTGCTCACACACATAGGGGACATCAATGCCTGCTCACACACATAGGGGACATCAATACCTGCTCACACACATAGGGGAATCAATACCTGCTCACACACATAGGGACATCAATACCTGCTCACACACATAGGGGACATCAATACCTGCTCACACACATAGGGGACATCAATGCCTGCTCACACACATAGGGGACATCAATACCTGCTCACACATATAGGGGACATCAATGCCTGCTCACACACATAGGGGACATCAATGCCTGCTCACACACATAGGGGAAATCAATGCCTGCTCACACACATAGGGGACATCAATACCTGCTCACACACATAGGGGAAATCAATGCCTGCCCACACACATAGCTCACACACATAGGGGACATCAATGCCTGCTCACACACATAGGGGAAATCAATGCCTGCTCACACACATAGGGGACATCAATGCCTGCTCACACACATAGGGGACATCAATGCCTGCTCACACACAGGGGAATCAATGCCTGGGGACATCAATGCCTGCTCACACACATAGGGGAAATCAATGCCTGCTCACACACATAGGGGACATCAATGCCTGCTCACACACATAGGGGAAAATCAATGCCTGCTCACACACATAGGGGAAATCAATGCCTGCTCACACACATAGGGGACATCAATGCCTGCTCACACACATAGGGGACATCAATGCCTGCTCACACACATAGGGAAATCAATGCCTGCTCACACACATAGGGGACATCAATGCCTGCTCACACACATAGGGGACATCAATGCCTGCTCACACACATAGGGGAATCAATACCTGCTCACACACATAGGGACATCAATGCCTGCTCACACACATAGGGGACATCAATACCTGCTCACACACATAGGGGACATCAATGCCTGCTCACCTGCTCACACACATAGGGACATCAATGCCTGCTCACACACATAGGGGACATCAATGCCTGCTCACACACATAGGGGACATCAATGCCTGCTCACACACATAGGGGACATCAATGCCTGCTCACACACATAGGGACATCAATACCTGCTCACACACATAGGGGACATCAATGCCTGCTCACACACATAGGGAAATCAATGCCTGCTCACACACATAGGGGACATCAATACCTGCTCACACACATAGGGGAAATCAATACCTGCTCACACACATAGGGGACATCAATACCTGCTCACACACATAGGGGACATCAATGCCACACACATAGGGACTCAATGCCTGCTCACACACATAGGGGACATCAATGCCTGCTCACACACATAGGGGACATCAATGCCTGCTCACACACATAGGGACATCAATGCCTGCTCACACACATAGGGGACATCAATGCCTGCTCACACACATAGGGGACATCAATGCCTGCTCACACACATAGGGGACATCAATGCCTGCTCACACACATAGGGGACATCAATGCCTGCTCACACACATAGGGGACAAATCAATGCCTGCTCACACACATAGGGGAAAATCAATGCCTGCTCACACACATAGGGGACATCAATGCCTGCTCACACACATAGGGGACATCAATGCCTGCTCACACACATAGGGGACATCAATGCCTGCTCACACACATAGGGGACATCAATGCCTGCTCACACACATAGGGGACATCAATACCTGCTCACACACATAGGGGACATCAATGCCTGCTCACACACATAGGGGACATCAATGCCTGCTCACACACATAGGGGACATCAATACCTGCTCACACACATAGGGGACATCAATACCTGCTCACACACATAGGGGACATCAATGCCTGCTCACACACATAGGGGACATCAATGCCTGCTCACACACATAGGGGACATCAATGCCTGCTCACACACATAGGGGACATCAATGCCTGCTCACACACATAGGGGACATCAATGCCTGCTCACACACATAGGGGACATCAATGCCTGCTCACACACATAGGGGACATCAATGCCTGCTCACACACATAGGGGACATCAATGCCTGCTCACACACATAGGGGACATCAATGCCTGCTCACACACATAGGGGACATCAATGCCTGCTCACACACATAGGGGACATCAATGCCTGCTCACACACATAGGGGACATCAATGCCTGCTCACACACATAGGGGACATCAATGCCTGCTCACACACATAGGGGACATCAATACCTGCTCACACACATAGGGGACATCAATGCCTGCTCACACACATAGGGGACATCAATACCTGCTCACACACATAGGGGACATCAATGCCTGCTCACACACATAGGGGACATCAATACCTGCTCACACACATAGGGGACATCAATACCTGCTCACACACATAGGGGACATCAATGCCTGCTCACACACATAGGGGACATCAATGCCTGCTCACACACATAGGGGACATCAATACCTGCTCACACACATAGGGGACATCAATGCCTGCTCACACACATAGGGGACATCAATGCCTGCTCACACACATAGGGGACATCAATACCTGCTCACACACATAGGGGACATCAATACCTGCTCACACACATAGGGGACATCAATGCCTGCTCACACACATAGGGGACATCAATACCTGCTCACACACATCAATACCTGGGGGACATCAATACCTGCTCACACACATAGGGGACATCAATACCTGCTCACACACATAGGGGACATCAATGCCTGCTCACACACATAGGGGACATCAATACCTGCTCACACACATAGGGGACATCAATACCTGCTCACACACATAGGGGACATCAATACCTGCTCACACACATAGGGGACATCAATGCCTGCTCACACACATAGGGGACATCAATACCTGCTCACACACATAGGGGACATCAATACCTGCTCACACACATAGGGGACATCACACACATAGGGGACATCAATACCTGCAATAGGGGACCTGCTCACACACATAGGGGACATCAATACCTGCTCACACACATAGGGGACATCAATACCTGCTCACACACATAGGGGACATCAATGCCTGCTCACACACATAGGGGACATCAATACCTGCTCACACACATAGGGGACATCAATACCTGCTCACACACATAGGGGACATCAATACCTGCTCACACACATAGGGGACATCAATACCTGCTCACACACATAGGGGACATCAATACCTGCTCACACACATAGGGGACATCAATACCTGCTCACACACATAGGGGGACATCAATGCCTGCTCACACACATAGGGGACATCAATACCTGCTCACACACATAGGGGACATCAATACCTGCTCACACACATAGGGGACATCAATACCTGCTCACACACATAGGGGACATCAATGCCTGCTCACACACATAGGGGACATCAATACCTGCTCACACACATAGGGGACATCAATACCTGCTCACACACATAGGGACATCAATACCTGCTCACACACATAGGGGACATCAATACCTGCTCACACACATAGGGGACATCAATACCTGCTCATCACACATAGGGGACATCAATACCTGCTCACACACATAGGGGACATCAATACCTGCTCACACACATAGGGGACATCAATACCTGCTCACACACATAGGGGACATCAATGCCTGCTCACACACATAGGGGACATCAATACCTGCTCACACACATAGGGGACATCAATACCTGCTCACATCATCAATACCTGCTCACACACATAGGGGACATCAATGCCTGCTCACACACATAGGGGACATCAATACCTGCTCACACACATAGGGGACATCAATACCTGCTCACACACATAGGGGACATCAATGCCTGCTCACACACATAGGGGACATCAATACCTGCTCACACACATAGGGGACATCAATACCTGCTCACACACATAGGGGACATCAATACCTGCTCACACACATAGGGGACATCAATACCTGCTCACACACATAGGGGAACATCAATACCTGCTCACACACATAGGGGACATCAATACCTGCTCACACACATAGGGGACATCAATGCCTGCTCACACACATAGGGGACATCAATACCTGCTCACACACATAGGGGACATCAATACCTGCTCACACACATAGGGGACATCAATGCCTGCTCACACACATAGGGGACATCAATGCTCACCTGCTCACACACATAGGGGACATCAATACCTGCTCACACACATAGGGGACATCAATACCTGCTCACACACATAGGGGACATCAATGCCTGCTCACACACATAGGGGACATCAATACCTGCTCACACACATAGGGGACATCAATACCTGCTCACACACATAGGGGACATCAATACCTGCTCACACACATAGGGGACATCAATACCTGCTCACACACATAGGGGACATCAATACCTGCTCACACACATAGGGGACATCAATACCTGCTCACACACATAGGGGACATCAATACCTGCTCACACACATAGGGGACATCAATGCCTGCTCACACACATAGGGGACATCAATACCTGCTCACACACATAGGGGACATCAATGCCTGCTCACACACATAGGGGACATCAATGCCTGCTCACACACATAGGGGACATCAATGCCTGCTCACACACATAGGGGACATCAATGCCTGCTCACACACATAGGGGACATCAATGCCTGCTCACACACATAGGGGACATCAATACCTGCTCACACACATCAGGGGACATCAATACCTGCTCACACACATAGGGGACATCAATACCTGCTCACACACATAGGGGACATCAATGCCTGCTCACATCAATACCTGCTCACACACATAGGGGACATCAATCTCACACACATAGGGGACATCAATGCCTGCTCACACACATAGGGGACATCAATACCTGCTCACACACATAGGGGACATCAATACCTGCTCACACACATAGGGGACATCAATGCCTGCTCACACACATAGGGGACATCAATACCTGCTCACACACATAGGGGACATGCTCACACACATAGGGGACATCAATACCTGCTCACACACATAGGGGACATCAATACCTGCTCACACACATAGGGGACATCAATACCTGCTCACACACATAGGGGACATCAATACCTGCTCACACACATAGGGGACATCAATACCTGCTCACACACATAGGGGACATCAATACCTGCTCACACACATAGGGGACATCAATACCTGCTCACACACATAGGGGACATCAATACCTGCTCACACACATAGGGGACATCAATACCTGCTCACACACATAGGGGACATCAATACCTGCTCACACACATAGGGGACATCAATACCTGCTCACACACATAGGGGACATCAATACCTGCTCACACACATAGGGGACATCAATACCTGCTCACACACATAGGGGACATCAATACCTGCTCAAACACACATAATGGGGGGACATCAATACCTGCTCACACACATAGGGGACATCAATACCTGCTCACACACATAGGGGACATCAATACCTGCTCACACACATAGGGGACATCAATACCTGCTCACACACATAGGGGACATCAATACCTGCTCACACACATAGGGGACATCAATACCTGCTCACACACATAGGGGACATCAATACCTGCTCACACACATAGGGGACATCAATACCTGCTCACACACATAGGGGACATCAATACCTGCTCACACACATAGGGGACATCAATACCTGCTCACACACATAGGGGACATCAATACCTGCTCACACACATAGGGGACATCAATACCTGCTCACACACATAGGGGACATCAATACCTGCTCACACACATAGGGGACATCAATACCTGCTCACACACATAGGGGACATCAATACCTGCTCACACACATAGGGGACATCAATGCCTGCTCACACACATAGGGGACATCAATACCTGCTCACACACATAGGGGACATCAATACCTGCTCACACACATAGGGGACATCAATACCTGCTCACACACATAGGGGACATCAATACCTGCTCACACACATAGGGGACATCAATACCTGCTCACACACATAGGGGACATCAATACCTGCCATTAAGCATTCTGCTGCACATCAATATGTTGATTAGTAACCAGGATTGATTATATGGCTTTAATTATGTCAGCCATGGCACAGATAAAGACCTGCCCACCCTTTCAGTCATCCACTAAACAGACAGTATTTGTCCCTTGTTTGTGGCTGGCTTGACATAATGTTTTGTATGAATAATCATTCCCTGAATCCCTGAATCAGAGATCTGCATGTTTTTCTTTGTTTAATGAATATTTACTATTCACTGTAGTACAAAGATGGATCAGCAGTAGGAAATGAATGGGAAGATAAGAATGCATTCATTTGACATTTCCTCGTACTCTATCAGTTCATTAGAAAAGATCTCAATAACGGCTGGATTGGATTCTTGAAATTTCCTGCTGTTCACCTTTTGTATCTGAGATCAATCAGCTTCCATTCTTATGAAAACCTTTCGAAAGATAATTGTTTTAGCCACGAAGGCTTAAGTCCCATCATCTACTGTAGAAAACGGTGTGCAGTGTTTCCAGTGCAGTGAATGGCAGGCTTGGACATTGCATATCCAGGTGACACATGGCACCATTAAGCCACTTCTAATCAAATCACAGCCAACAGGCTGGCTTTTTAGCAGTGGCCTCAGAGTAGAGTGGGAGCTGTACAAAATGTGGGTGGCAGCAGCAGTGTAGAACAACCTGTCCTGTTGCAGGTAAAAGCTCAACAATCTCCCATGCAAGGTATTAGAGATGGGGGCCAGTATATAGGGCCAGTATATAGGGCATATATGTTCCTGGCTGGTTAGGACTGCTCTGTAATGGACCTCTTTTTAACACTTTAATAATGTCCCTTTCATTCATTGAAGTCGTACCATCGCTTATCTATTTGTCGGACCACTGTATCTTCTTCCAGCTCATCAATAATGTTACATGAAGGGCCCCTTCTGGAAGAGAAATCAGACACAATCCTCCTCTGTGTCTTTTCATCAACTCTTTGAAAACCATTTCACACAGCACATACAGTGGCTATTATGAGTATTAATTTGATTTTGATTTTGTTTTTTGTGGCATTACAAAGTGGGATTGAAATGAATTAGTTGTGATTTTTTGGGGTCATTGATCTACTATTTAATATCAAAATGGAAGAAACAAAAAGTTTACATGTATGAAAAATAACAATTGTTAAGATAAGTTTCCACCCCCTGAGTCAATCCAAGTCTTTTTTAAACAACCTTTGGCAGTGACTACAGCTGTGAGTGTTTTGGAGTAAGTCTCTAAGAGCTTTGCACACCATGAATTGTGCAATAGTTTCCCATTATTCTTTTCAAAAGTCTTGAAGCTCTGTGAAGGTGTTGGGGATCATGGACAGACAGCAATGTTCAAGTCTTGCCATAGATTTTCAAGCATATTTAAGTCAAAACTGTAACTTGGCCACTCAGTTACATTCACTATCTTCTTGGTAAGCAACTCCAATGTAGATTTGTTCTTGTGTTGTAGGTTATTGTCCTGCTGAAAGGTGAATTCATCTCCCAGTGTCCGGTGGAAAGCAGACTGCAGGTTTTCCTCTAGGATTGTGTCTATGCTTAGCTCCTTCCTGTTTATTGTTATCCCCGTCTTTGCCGACGTCAAGCATTCCTGTACCCTGACGCAGCCACCACTATGCTCATCACTTACTGACTGAGGTGTTGTATACATCACATGCCCCGAATACAACAGGTGAAACAACCTTACAGAGAAATGCTTACTTACCAAGCCCTTAACCAACAACGCTTTAAGACGTTGAGAAGAAAAACGTGTTAAGTAAGAAAATAGATAAGTAAAAAAGATATGTAGAAAATAGGAGTAACAAATAATTAAACAGCAGCAGCAAAATAACAATAGCGAGGCCACATACATGGTGCAACGGCACAGAGCCAATGGAATTGCCCCAACCATAAGACTTTGCATTTAGGCCAAAAAGGGTATTCCTTTGCTGTTTTTTTTTCTGCAGTTACTTTAGTGCCTTGTTGAATACAGGATTCATGTTTTGGAAAATGTGTATTCTGTATAATTGTATTCTTCTTTTCACTCTATTGTAGAGTCACTGCAATGTTGTTGATCCATTCTCAGTTCTCTCCCATCACAGCCGCTAAACACTGTAGCTGTTTTTAAAATCACCAATGGCCTCATGGTAACATCCCTGAACAGTTTCCGTCCTGTCCTGAAGCTCAGTTCAGGACGACTGTATCTTTGATGTGTCTGGGCGGTTTAATACATAATGCACTGCATAAACTATAAACTAGACCATGCTTAAAGAGCTATTCAATATCTGATTTGTTATTGTTACCCATCTACTAATCACTGCCATTCTTTATGAGGCTTTCCAAAAGTTAGTGGGGTTTACTGTAACCATTGAGACGCTGTGTTCATTAGCTCATCAGGAAGCTTTGGATATTAAATAGTAATGGATGGACAGACAGAAATAGAGAGAGAGAGAGAGAGACAGAGAGAGACAGAGAGAGAGAGAGAGAGAGAGAGAGAGAGAGAGAGAGAGAGAGAGAGAGAGAAAGAGAGAGAGAGAGAGAGAGAAGAGGAGGTGAGAGAAGGTGTTTGAGAATTATTCCTTGTGAACGTTCCTACTGTAAGCCGTCTCCCTGTTGGGGCTGGAGAACTGGAGTGGAGCTGAACAGATTGTTCCCCCGTTCCTCAGTGACCCTAGAGTCAGCCAAGAAGGAGAAGAAACAGCCAAAGACACAACAGATGGAGAGGCTTACAATGGACACGTAAAAGTTGAGAAAGAAATACTCATCTTGTGTCTGACAGAAGAGTCAAGCCCACTATCATCACTATACTGCCTCTAGGATGTTGTGTCTGACAGAAGAGTCAAGCCCACTATCATCACTATACTGCCTCTAGTATGTTGTGTCTGAAAGACAGAAGAGTCAAGCCCACTATCATCACTATACTGCCTCTAGGATGTTGTGTCTGAAAGAGAGAAGAGTCAAGCCCACTATCATCACTATTCTGCCTCTAGGATGTTGTGTCTGAAAGAGAGAAGAATCAAGCCCACTATCATCACTATACTGCCTCTAGGATGTTGTGTCTGAAAGAGAGAAGAGTCAAGCCCACTATCATCACTATACTGCCTTTAGGATGTTGTGTCTGAAAGAAGAGAGAGAGTCAAGCCCACTATCATCACTATACTGCCTCTAGGATGTTGTGTCTGAAAAAGAGAAGAGTCAAGCCCACTATCATCACTATACTGCCTCTAGGATGTTGTGTCTGAAAGAGAGAAGAGTCAAGCCCACTATCATCACTATACTGCATCTAGGATGTTGTGTCTGAAAGAGAGAAGAGTCAAGCCCACTATCACTGCTATACTGCCTCTAGGATGTTGTGTCTGAAAGACAGAAGAGTCAAGCCCACTATCACTGCTATACTGCCTCTAGGATGTTGTGTCTGAAAGAGAGAAGAGTCAAGCCCACTATCATCACTATTCTGCCTCTAGGATGTTGTGTCTGAAAGAGAGAAGAATCAAGCCCACTATCACTGCTATACTGCCTCTAGGATGTTGTGTCTGAAAGAGAGAAGGGTCAAGCCCACTATCATCACTATTCTGCCTCTAGGATGTTGTGTCTGAAAGAGAGAAGAGTCAAGCCCACTATCATCACTATACTGCATCTAGGATGTTGTGTCTGAAAGAGAGAAGAGTCAAGCCCACTATCATCACTATACTGCCTCTAGGATGTTGTGTCTGAAAGAGAGAAGAGTCAAGCCCACTATCATCACTATACTGCCTCTAGGATGTTGTGTCTGAAAGAGAGAAGAGTCAAGCCCACTATCATCACTATACTGCCTCTAGGATGTTGTGTCTGAAAGAGAGAAGAGTCAAGCCCACTATCACTGCTATACTGCCTCTAGGATGTTGTGTCTGAAAGAGAGAAGAGTCAAGCCCACTATCATCACTATACTGCCTCTAGGATGTTGTGTCTGAAAGAGAGAAGAGTCAAGCACACTATCACTGCTATACTGCATCTAGGATGTTGTGTCTGAAAGAGAGAAGAGTCAAGCCCACTATCATCACTATTCTGCCTCTAGGATGTTGTGTCTGAAAGAGAGAAGAGTCAAGCCCACTATCATCACTATACTGCATCTTCTAGGATGTTGTGTCTGAAAGAGAGAAGAGTATCACTGCTATACTGCCTCAAGCCCACTATCACTGCTATACTGCCTCTAGGATGTTGTGTCTGAAAGAGAGAAGAGTCAAGCCCACTATCACTGCTATACTGCCTCTAGCATTGCGCTTCATCCAATCCACGGATAAAGCTCTGAATGCAAATGCAATGGGTGATAACCCAATTTGGTTCCTTTTCTAAATGACCTAGTGTATAGCTCTGCATGTTCCTGCATGTGTAGCTAAGTGACCCTGTTTGTTTTCTCTACTGGAGGAAGACAAACATAGGCAACAGACATTTATTACCCTTGATCCAGGAATCTTTTTAGCCATGACTTTCCCATATAGAAGCTGCATATGTCTCATGGCTATGTCATACTTATCTATAATAAGCATGCTCATTCAGTTCACCAATAATGAAACCTGCTGCCAAATGGTATTGATGATTATTGTGCATGTTAATTAGCCATTTGGCATTGTGCAGCATCTGTTTAGAACAGTATTTCCTAACAACAGGTGGACTATTCCAAAGCAAGGCTGTACAAAGGAGGCTAAATGCATTCTATAAAACTCCACACAAATACACTGTAGGAGCCTGCTGTAGACGATGGTGTGAAACTGTGGGGTCAGAATCGAGGCTGCGTGGGTGTCCAACAATGCCCTATCGCAGGTTCAGAGAGGAATGCCTGGTGAAAGATTTTCCCTGAGAAGGAACACCTTTAATTGACAGCCTTTCTGTAGACCTCCTGTGGTACCTCTAGCCACCCTATTTATAGGCTGTAATGACAGACTTCCATTTGCCAGGGATCATTGTTGCAGGGCTGGAGATGCTAACTTTGTGGCCTGCAATTTTAGGTGTCATACTGTGCCATACCTCCAGCGCCAGATGAAGGGGAAACGGCCAGGCTGCTGCTGTGGCTATGCTGCGTCTGACCGACAGCCAGTCAACACAGAACCCAGCCTCCTCCATCTTGGTGTCAGATTTAAAAGGTTGCAGATCATCAGGATGACTTGTGGCGTTATTATTGATGTAGTGATAGTGTTATGATATAATGCATCTTTTAATTAAAGAACGAATACAGTAGAAAAGGCTCTTCTGTCAAGATTCAATATTCCCCTTTATTGCAAATGTCAACATAATTAAAACTGACATAAAGAGGGAATAGCTTACATAACATAGACATTGAATAAATAACTAATGGATTTTAATAATACGATTATTAATATAAACTCAGCAAAGAAGAAACGTCCTCTCACTGTCAACTGTGTTTATTTTCAGCAAACTGTGTAAATATTTGTATGAACATAACATGACTCAACAACTGAGACATAAACTGAACAAGTTCCACAGACATGTGACTAACAGAAATGGAATAGTGTGTCCCTGAACAAAGGGGGTGGGGTCAAAATGAAAAGTAATAGTCAGTGTCTGGTGTGGCCACCAGCTGCATTAAGTACTGCAGTGCATCTCCGCCTCATGGACTGCACCAGATTTGCCAGTTTTGCTGTGAGATGTTACCCCACTCTTCCATCAAGGCGCCTGCAAGTTCCCGGACATTTCTGGGGGAATGGCACTAGCCCTCACCCTCCGATCCAACAGGTCCCAGACGTGCTCAATGGGATTGAGATTCGGGCTCTTCGCTGGCCATGGCAGAAGACTGACATTCCTATTTCGCAGGAAATCACGCACAGAACGAGCAGTATGGCTGGTGGCATTGTCATGCTGGAGGGACATGTCAGGATGAGCCTGCAGGAAGGGTACCACATGAGGGAGGATGTCTTCCCTGTTACGCACAGCGTTGAGATTGCCTGCAATGACAACAAGCTCAGTCCGAGGATGCTGTGACACACTGCCCCAGACCATGACGGACCCTCCACCTCCAAATGGAACCCGCTCCAGAGTACAGGCCTCGGTGTAGCGCTCATTCCTCTACAATAAACGCGAATGACCATCACCCCTGGTGAGACAAAACCACGACTCTTCAGTGAAGAGCACTTTTTGCCACACCTGTCTGGTCCAGCGACGGTGGGTTTGTGCCATAGGCGACGTTGTTGCCGGTGATGTCTGGTGAGGACCTGCCTCACAACAGGCCTACAAGCCCTCAGTCCAGCCTCTCTCAGCCTATTGCGGACAGTCTGAGCACTGATGGAGGGATTGTGCGTTCCTGGTGTAACTCGGGCAGTTGTTGTTGCCATCCTGTACCTGTCCCGCAGGTGTGATGTTCGGATGTACCGATTCTGTGCAGGTGTTGTTACACGTGGTCTGCCACTGCGAGGACGATCAGCTGTCCGTCCTGTCTCCCTGTAGCGCTGGCTTGGGCATCTCACAGTACAGACATCACAATTTATTGCCCTGGCCACATCTGCAGTCCTCATGCCTCCTTGCAGCATGCCAAAGGCACGTTCACACAGATGAGCAGGGACCATGGGCCTCTTCTTTTGGTGTTTTTCAGAATCAGTAGAAAGTCCTCTTTAGTGTCCTAAGTTTTCATAACTGTGACCTTTATTGCCTACCACAGGTGCATGTTCATTAATTGTTTATGGTTTATTGAACAAGCATGGGAAACTGTGTGTAAACCCTTTACAATGAAGATCTGTGAAGTTATTTGGATTTTTACAAATTATCTTTGAAAGACAGGGTCCTGAAAAAGGGACGTTTCTTTTTTTGCTGAGTTTATTTCACAAATGATCAAGCTCATTATAAGATCACAATAATCACTTGATGAAATAAATTTGAACTGATGATCCCTAATCTAACTAAGAATTCCACAGAAACATTTTGCCTCAGCAAATTCTCTCAGAGGTCCAGATTCAGCTCATTCAATTGACACATAGTCCCGTGAGCATAATGCAAGTTGTGCACATGAAACAATAAGTTGCCCTCCAAATGTTTATCTTCCACACAATGGCCTGCGCCCACCCAGTCTCCGCCACAAGACAGGCCAATTAAATGCTAAGTAACCTCTCTCTTTTGGGGTTTGATTATTATGTACTGCGATCTTACAAAGCATGCTTCAAAACTGGATTTGCACATGTAAAACTTAATTATAAATGCCTGCATAAAATATTCATGTGAATAAATGTATTGAGTGGCTGGTTAAAAGTATGACTATGTTCCAGGCAGTGGCAGCTCAAAGAGAAGTCATGTCTCAGCACTTTGGTGGGTGATTTATCTTTACATAAACAACTTCCCCCACAACTTGTCCTGGTTTAAAGTCTCGTCCTGCTCAAAGGCTAATTCCAAATGACAACCACATTTCAATTATTATGTATATAACCATGTGAGAACAGCAGCAGGTAACGGTGATAGAGGTGGTAGAGGTGGGGTTAGGTGGTAGAGGTGGTAGAGGTAGTAGAGGTAGTAGAGATGGTAGAGGTGGTAGAGGTAGTTCAGGTTGCAGTGGTGGTAGAGGTGGTAGAGGTGGTAGATGGTAGTTCAGGTTGCAGTGGTAATAGAGGTGGTAGAGGTGGGGTTAGGTGGTAGAGGTGGTAGAGGTGGGGTTAGGTGGTAGAGGTGGTAAAGGTGGGGTTAGGTGGTAGAGGTGGTAGAGGTGGGGTTAGGTGGTAGAGAAGGGGTTAGCTGGTAGAGGTGGGGTTAGGTGGTAGAAGTGGTATAGGTGGGGTTAGCTGGTAGAGGTGGTAGAGGTGGTGTTAGGTGATCGAGGTGATAGAGGTGGGGTTAGGTGGTAGAGGTTGTAGAGGTGGGGTTAGGTGGTAGAGGTGGGGGTAAGGTGGAGTTAGATGGTAGAGGTGGTAGAGGTAGTTCAGGTTGCAGTGGTGGTAGAGGTGGTAGAGGTAGTTCAGGTTGCAGTGGTAATAGAGGTGGTAGAGGTGGTAGAGGTGGGGTTAGGTGGTAGAGGTGGTAGAGGTGGGGTTAGGTGGTAGAGGTGGTAGAGGTGGTAGAGGTGGGGTTAGGTGGTAGAGGTGGTAGAGGTGGGGTTAGGTGGTGGAGGTGGGGTTAGGTGGTAGAGGTAGGGTTAGGTGGTAGAGGTGGTAGAGGTGGGGTTAGGTGGTAGAGGTGGTAGAGGTGGGGTTAGGTGGTAGAGGTAGTAGAGGTAGTAGAGGTGGTAGAGGTAGTTCAGGTTGTAGTGGTGGTAGAGGTGGGGTTAGGTAGTAGAGCTGGTAGAGGTAGTAGAGGTGGTAGATGTAGTTCAGGTTGTAGTGGTGGTAGAGGTGGTAGAGGTGGTAGAGGTAGTAGAGGTGGTAGAGGTAGTTCAGGTTGTAGTGGTGGTAGAGGTGGTAGAGGTGGGGTTAGGTGGTAGAGGTAGAGGTAGAGAGGTGGTAGAGGTGGTAGAGGTAGTTCAGGTTGTAGTGGTGGTAGAGGTGGTAGAGGTGGGGTTAGGTGGTAGAGGTGGTAGAGGTAGTTAAACTGGTGGTAGAGGTGGTAGAGGTGGGGTTAGGTGGTAGAGGTGGGGTTAGGTGGTAGAGGTGGTAGAGGTAGTAGAGGTAGTAGAGGTAGTAGAGGTGGTAGAGGTAGTTCAGGTTGTAGTGGTGGCAGAGGTGGGGTTAGCTGGTAGAGGTGGTAGAGGTAGTAGAGGTAGAGGTGGTAGAACAGTTAAGGTTGTAGTGGTGGTAGAAGTGGTAGAGGTGGGGTTAGGTGGTAGAGGTAGTAGAGGTGGTAGAGGTAGTTCAGGTTGTAGTGGTGGTAGAGGTGATAGAGGTGGTAGAAGTGGTAGAGGTGGTAGAGGTAGTAGATGTGGTAGAGGTAGTAGAGGTAGTAGAGGTGGTAGAGGTAGTAGAGGTGGTAGAGGTAGTAGATGTGGTAGAGGTAGTTCAAGTTGTAGTGGTGGTAGAAGAGGTAGAGGTGGGGTTAGGTGGTAGAGGTGGTAGAGGTAGTAGAGGTAGTAGATGTGGTAGAGGTAGTTAAGGCTGTAGTGGTGGTAGAGGTGGTAGAGGTGGGGTTAGGTGGTAGAGGTGGCAGAGGTGGTAGAGGTGGGGTTAGCGGTAGAGGTGGGGTTCAGTAGTAGAGGTGGTAGATGTGGTAGAGGTGGGGGTTAGGTGGTAGAGGTGGGGTTAGGTGGTAGAAGTGGTAGAGTTGGGGTTAGGTGGCAGAGGAGGTAGAGGTGGGGTTAGGCGGTAGAGGTGGGGTTTGGTAGTAGAGGTGGTAGAAGTGGTAGAGGTGGGGTTAGGTGGTAGAGGAGGCGTTAGTTGGTAAGGTGTGATTAACTGGTAAAGGTGGTAGAGGTGGGGTAAGGTGGTAGAGGTGGTAGAGGTGGGGTTAAGTGGTCGAGGTGCGGTTAGGTGGTAGAGGTGGTAGAGGTTGTAGAGATGGTAGAGATGGTAGAGGGGGTTAGGTGGTAGAGGTGGTAGAGGTTGTAGAGATGGTAGGTGGGGTTAGGTGGTAGAGGTGGTGTGGGGTAAGAGGTAGTGGTAGAGGTTGTAGAGATGGTAGAGGTGGGGTTAGGGTGGTAGAGGTGTGGATAGGTGGGGAGAGGTGGTAGAGGTGGTAGTGGTGGTAGATGTGGTAGAGGTGGGGTTAGGTGGTAGAGGTGTGGATAGGTGGTAGAGGTGTGGATAGGTAGGGATAGGTGTTAGAGGTGGTAGTGGTGGTAGATGTGGTAGAGGTGGGGTTAGGTTGTAGAGGTGGATTTATGTGGTAGAGGTGGTAGATGTGGTAGAGGTGGGGTTAGGTTGTAGACGTGGATTTATGTGGTAGAGGTGGTAGATGTGGTAGAGGTGGGGTTAGGTGGAAGAGTAGAGGTGGGTTTAGGTGGTAGACGTGGTAGAGGTGGGGGACTGGTGAGTGGTAGTTAGGTGGTAGAGGTTGGTTAGAGTGGTAGAGGTGGGGTTAGGTGCAGAGACAGTCTGAGTGGCAGAGGTGGGGTGGAGGTGGATTTGTGAGATGGTGGTGGGGTTAGTTGGGCAGTGGGGTTAGGTGGTGGAGGAGGGTTTGTGGTGTGGAGAGGTTGTAGGATGGTGATGTGGTAGAGACGGGGTTAGGTGGTATTGGTGGTAGAGGTGGGGTTAGTTGGTAGAGCCAGGTGGTAGAGGACGATTAGGTGGTCCGTCCTGTCTAGCTGGTAGAGGTGGGGTTGGGGTCTGGTGGTAGAGGTGGGGTTAGGTGGTAGAGGTGGTAGAAGTGGTCAGTGGTAGAGGTGGTAAGAGGTTGAGTGGTAGAGGTGGGGTTAGGTGGTAGAGGTGGTCAAAGTGGTAGAGGTGGTAGAAGTGGTAGAGGTGGTAGAGGTGGTAGAAGTGCAAGAGGTGGTAGAGGTGGGGTTAGCTTAGAGGTAGGGTTAGGTGGTAGAGGTGGGGTTAGGTGGTAGAAGTCCTACAGGTTTAGGTGGTAGAGGTGGGGTTAGGTGGTAGAAGTGGTAGAGGTGGTAGAAGTGGTAGAGGTGGTAGAGGTGGGGTTAGGTGTAGAGGTGGTAGAAGTGTTGGTAGAAGTGGTAGAGGTTAGAGGTGGTGAACAAGAGGTGGTAGAGGTGGTAGAGGTGGGGTTAGGTGGTAGAAGGTGGTAGAGGTGGTCAAGTGGTAGAGGTGGTAGAAGTGGTAGAGGTTTAGGTGGCAGAGGTGGTAGAGGTTTAGTTGGTAAAGTTAGAGGAGGGGTTTGATAGGTGGGGTTAGAGAGGTGGTGTTCTGGTAGAAGGGGTTAGGTGGTATAGGTGGGGTTAGCTGGTAGTGGGGTTATGGTAGAGTTGGTATGATCAAGCCTTATGGTAGAGGTGGTAGAAGTGGTCAGAGGTGGTAGAAGTGGTCAGGTTAGATGAAATAAAGGTGGTAAGGTGGGGTTAGGTGGTAGAGGTGGTCTAACTGGTAGAGGTGGTAGAAGTGGTAGAGGTGGTAGAGGTGGTAGAAATGCAAGAGGTGGTAGAGGTGGGGTTAGCTGGCCAGTGGGGTTAGGTGGTAGCTACAGGTTCAATTAGGTGGTAGATAGTCCCAGAGGTGGGGTTAAGTGGCATGGTGAAGTGGTAGAGGTGGTAAACAGAGGTGGTAGAGGTGGGGTTAGGTGGTAGAGGTGGTAGAAGTGGTATGGTAGAAGTTAGAGGTGGTAGAGGTGGTGCGAAGTTACCCAGGTGGGGTTAGGTGGCAGAGGTGGGGTTAGGTGGTAGAGGTGGGGTTAAATGGTAGAAGTAACCTCTTTGTGGTTTGGTAGAAGTTAGAGGTGGTAGAAGTGGGGTTAGCTGGTAGAGGTAGGTTTAGGTGGTAGGTGGTACAGGTGGGGTTAGGTGGTAGAGGTGGTAGAATGGTGGGGTTAGGTGGTAAGGTGGTAGAAATGTAGAGTGGTAGGTTAGAAGTATAGACTATGGTTAGGTGGTAGAGGTGGCAGAAGTGCAAGAGGTGGTAGAGGTGGGGTTAGCTGGTCAGACTTTGGTGGGAGATTTAGAGGTGGTAGAAGTAGTAGAGGTGGTCCCCCACAGTGGTCCTGGTGGTAGAAGTTAGAGGTGGTAGAGGTGGTAGAAGTGCTAAGGTGGGGTTAGCTGGTAGAGGTAGGGTTAGGTGGTAGAGGTGGGGTTATGGTAGAAGTGGTACAGGTGGGGTTAGGTGGTAGAGGTGGTAGAGGTGGGGTTAGGTGGTAGAGGTGGTAGAAGTGGTAGAGGTGGTAGAAGTGGTAGAGGTGGTAGAGGTGGGGTTAGGTGGTAGAGGTGGTAGAAGTGGTAGAGGTGGTAGAGTGGTAGAGGTGGTAGAGGTGGTAGAAGTGCAGAGGTGGTAGAGGTGGTAGAGGTGGGGTTAGGTGGTAGAGGTGGTAGAAGTGGTAGAGGTGGTAGAAGTGGTAGAGGTGGTAGAGGTGGGGTTAGGTGGTAGAGGTGGTAGAAGTGGTAGAGGTTAGGTGGTAGAGGTGGTAGAGGTGGTCAGGGTTAGGTGGTAGAAGTGGTAGAGGTGGTAGAAGTGCAAGAGGTGGTAGAGGTGGGGTTAGGTGGTAGAGGTGGTAGAGACGGGGTTAGGTGGTATTGGTGGTAGAGGTGGGGTTAGTTGGTAGAGGTGAGGTTAGGTGGTAGAGGTGGGGTTCGGTGGTAGAGGTGGTGGAAGTGGTAGAGGTGGTAGAAGTGGTAGAGATGGTAGAGGTGGTAGAAGTACAAGAGGTGGTAGAGGTGGTAGAGGTGGGGTTAGGTGGTAGAAGTGGTAGAAGTGGTAGAGATGGGGTTAGGTGGTAGAGGTGGTAGAGACGGGGTTAGGTGGTATTGGTGGTAGAGGTGGGGTTAGTTGGTAGAGGTGAGGTTAGGTGGTAGAGGAGGGATCAGGTGGTATAGGTGGGGTTCGGTGGTAGAGTTGGTAGAGGTGGGGTTAGGTGGTAGAGGTGGTAGAAGTGGTAGAGGTGGTAGAAGTGGTAGAGGTGGTAGAGGTGGTAGAAGTGCAAGAGGTGGTAGAGGTGGTAGAGGTGGGGTTAGGTGGTAGAGGTGGTCGAAGTGGTAGAGATGGTAGAAGTGGTAGAGGTTGTAGAGGTGGTAGAAGTGCAAGAGGTGGTAGAGGTGGGGTTAGCTGGTAGAGGTAGGGTTAGGTGGTAGAGGTGGGGTTAGGTGGTAGAAGTGGTACAGGTGGGGTTAGGTGGTAGAGGTGGTAGAGGTGGGGTTAGGTGTTAGAGGTGGTAGAAGTGGTAGAGGTGGTAGAAGTGGTAGAGGTGGTAGAGGTGGGGTTAGGTGGTAGAGGTGGTAGAAGTGGTAGAGGTGGTAGAAGTGGTAGAGGTGGTAGAGGTGGTAGAAGTGGAGGTGGTAGAGGTGGTAGAGGTGGGGTTAGGTGGTAGAGGTGGGGTTAGGTGGTAGAGGTGGTCAAGTGGTAGAAGTGGTAGAGGTGGTAGAAGTGCAAGAGGTGGTAGAGGTGGGGTTAGCTGGTGGAGAGGGTTAGGTGGTAGAGGTGGGGTTAGGTGGTAGAAGTGTGGTGGGGTTAGGTGGTAGAGGTGGGGTTAGGTGGTAGAGGTGGTAGAAGTGGTAGAGGTGGTAGAAGTGGTAGAGGTGGTAGAGGTGGGGTTAGGTGGTAGAGGTGGTAGAAGTGGTAGAGGTGGTAGAGTGGTAGAGGTGGTAGAGGTGGTAGAAGTGCAAGAGGTGGTAGAGGTGGTAGAGGTGGGGTTAGGTGGTAGAGGTGGTAGAGACGGGGTTAGGTGGTATTGGTGGTAGAGTGGGGTTAGTTGGTAGGTGGGGGTGGTAGAGGTGGGGTCGGTGGTAGAGTTGGTAGAGGTGGTAGAGGTGGGGTTAGGTGGTAGAGGTGGTAGAAGTGGTAGAGGTGGTAGAAGTGGTAGAGATGGTAGAGGTGGTAGAAGTGCAAGAGTGGTAGAGGTGGTAGAGGTGGGGTTAGGTGGTAGAGGTGGTCAGTGGTAGAGGTGGTAGAAGTGGTAGAGGTTGTAGAGTGGTAGAAGTGAGAGGTGGTAGAGGTGGGGTTAGGTGGCAGAGGTGGGTTAGGTGGTAGAGGTGGGGTTAGGTGGCAGAAGTGGTACAGGTGGGGTGGTGGTAGAGGTGGTAGAGGTGGGGTTAGGTGGTAGAGGTGGTAGAAGTGGTAGAGGTGGTGGTGGAGAGTGGTAGAGGTGGGGTTAGGTGGTAGAGGTGGTAGAAGTGGTAGAGGTGGTAGAAGTGGTAGAGGTGGTAGAGGTGGTAGGTGCAAGAGGTGGTAGAGGTGGTAGAGGTGGGGTTAGGTGGTAGAGGTGGGGTTAGGTGGTAGAGGTGGTCAAGTGGTAGAGGTGGTAGAAGTGGTAGGGTGGTAGAAGTGCAAGAGGTGGTAGAGGTGGGGTTAGCTGGTAGAGGTAGGGGTTAGGTGGTAGAGGTGGGGTTAGGTGGTAGAAGTGGTAGGTGGGGTTAGGTGGTAGAGGTGGGGTTAGGTGGTAGAGGTGGTAGAAGTGGTAGAGGTGGTAGAAGTGGTAGAGGTGGTAGAGGTGGGGTTAGGTGGTAGAGGTGGTAGAAGTGGTAGAGGTGGTAGAGGTGGGAGTGGTAGAGGTGGTAGAAGTACAAGAGGTGGTAGAGGTGGTAAGGTGGGGTTAGGTGGTAGAGGTGGGGTTAGGTGGTAGAGGTGGTGGGTGGTAGAGGTGGTAGAAGTGGTAGAGGTGGGGTTAGGTGGTAGAGGTGGCAGAGGTGGTAGAGGTGGTAGAAGTGGTAGGGTGGGAAGTGGTAGAGGTGGTAGAGGTGGTAGAAGTGCAAGAGGTAGAGGGTAGAGGTGGGGTTAGGTGGTAGAGGTGGGTAGAGGTGGTAGAAGTGGTAGAGGTGGTAGAGGTGGTAGAAGTGAGGTGGTAGAGGTGGGGTTAGAGAGGTAGGGTTAGGTGGTAGAGGTGGGGTTAGGTGGTAGAAGTGGTAGGGGTTAGGTGGTAGAGGTGGTAGAGGTGGGGTTAGGTGGTAGAGGTGGTAGAAGTGGTAGAGGTGGTAGAAGTGGTAGAGGTGGTAGAGGTGGGAGGTTAGGTGGTAGAGGTGGTAGAAGTGGTAGAGGTGGGGTGGTAGAGGTGGTAGAGGTGGTAGAAGTGCAAGAGGTGGTAGAGGTGGTAGAGGTAGGTGGTAGTGGGGTTAGGTGGTAGAGGTGGGGTTAGGTGGTAGAGGTGGTCAAAGTGGTAGAGGTGGTAGAAGTGGTAGAGATGGTAGAGGTGGTAGAAGTGCAAGAGGTGGTAGAGGTGGGGTTAGGTGGTAGAGGTGGTTTAGGTGGTAGAGGTGGTACAGGTGGGGTTAGGTGGTAGAGGTGGTAGAGGTGGGGTTAGGTGGTAGAGGTGGTAGAAGTAGTAGAGGTGGTAGAAGTGGTAGAGGTAGAGGTGGTAGAGGTGGGGTTAGGTTAGAGTGGTAGAGGTGGAGGTGGTAGAAGTGGTAGAGGTGGTAGAGTGGTAGAGGTGGTAGAGGTGGTAGAAGTGCAAGAGGTGGTAGAGGTGGTAGAGGTGGGGTTAGGTGGTAGAGGTGGTAGAGATGGTTAGGTGGTATTGGTGGTAGGTGGGGTTAGTTGGTAGAGGTGAGTGAGGTTAGGTGGTAGAGGTGGGGTTCGGTGGTAGAGTTGGTAGAGGTGGTAGAGGTGGGGTTAGGTGGTAGAGGTGGTAGAAGTGGTAGAGGTGGTAGAAGTGGTAGAGGTGGTAGAGGTGGTAGAAGTGCAAGAGGTGGTAGAGGTGGTAGAGGTGGGGTTAGGTGGTAGAGGTGGTAGAGTGGTAGAGATGGTAGGTGGTAGAGGTGGGTAGAGGTGGTAGAAGTGGTAGAGGTGGTAGAGGTGGTAGAGAGGTGGGTTAGGTGGTAGAGGTGGTAGGTGGTAAGTGGTACAGGTGGGGTTAGGTGGTAGAGGTGGTAGAGGTGGGGTTAGGTGTTAGAGGTGGTAGAAGTGGTAGAGGTGGTAGAAGTGGTAGAGGTGGTAGAGGTGGGGTTAGGTGGTAGAGGTGGTAGAAGTGGTAGAGGTGGTAGAAGTGGTAGAGGTGGTAGAGGTGGTAGAAGTGCAAGAGGTGGTAGAGGTGGTAGAGGTGGGGTTAGGTGGTAGAGGTGGGGTTAGGTGGTAGAGGTGGTAGAAGTGGTAGAAGTGGTAGAGGTGGTAGAAGTGCAAGAGGTGGTAGAGGTGGGGTTAGCTGGTGAGGTAGGGTTAGGTGGTAGAGGTGGGGTTAGGTGGTAGAAGTGGTAGAGGTGGGGTTAGGTGGTAGAGGTGGGGTTAGGTGGTAGAGGTGGTAGAAGTGGTAGAGGTGGTAGAAGTGGTAGAGGTGGTAGAGGTGGGGTTAGGTGGTAGAGGTGGTAGAAGTGGTAGAGGTGGTAGAAGTGGTAGAGGTGGTAGAGGTGGTAGAAGTACAAGAGGTGGTAGAGGTGGTAGAGGTGGGGTTAGGTGGTAGAGGTGGGGTTAGGTGGTAGAGGTGGTCGATGGTAGAGGTGGTAGAAGTGGTAGAGGTGGGGTTAGGTGGTAGAGGTGGTAGAGGTGGGGTTAGTTGGTAGAGGTGAGGTTTGATGGTAGAGGAGGGGTTAGGTGGTATAGGTGGGGTTAGCTGGTAGAGGTGGGGTTCGGTGGTAGAGGAGGGTTAGGTGGTAGAGGTGGGGTTAGCTGGTAGAGGTGGTGTTAGGTAGAGGTGGTAGAAGTGGTAAAGGTGGTATAGGTGGGTTTAGGTGGTAGAAGTGGTAGAGTTGGTAGAGGTGGTAGAGGTGGGGTTAGGTGGTAGAGGTGGTAGAAGTGGTAAAGGTGGTATAGGTGGGTTTAGGTGGTGGAGTTGGGGTTAGGTGGTAGATGTGGTAGAGGTGGGGTTAGGTGGTAGAGGTGGTAGAGGTGGGGTTAGGTGGTAGAGGTGGTGGAAGTGGTAGAGGTGGTAGAAGTGGTAGAGATGGTAGAGGTGGTAGAAGTACAAGAGGTGGTAGAGGTGGTAGAGGTGGGGTTAGGTGGTAGAGGTGGTAGAGGGGGGTTAGGTGGTATAGGTGGGGTTAGCTGGTAGAGGTGGGGTTAGGTGGTAGTGGTTGTAGAAAAAGGTGGTATATGTGGGTTTAGGTGGTAGAAGTGGTAGAGTTGGTAGAGGTGGTAGAGGTGGGGTTAGGTGGCAGAGGTGGTAGAAGTGGTAAAGGTGGTATAGGTGGGTTTAGGTGGTAGAGGTGGGGTTAGTTGGTAGAAGTGGTAGAGGTGGGGTTAGGTGGTAGAGGTGGTAGAGGTGGGGATAGGTGGTAGAGGTGGTGGAAGTGGTAGAGGTGGTAGAAGTGGTAGAGATGGTAGAGGTGGTAGAAGTACAAGAGGTGGTAGAGGTGGTAGAGGTGGGGTTAGGTGGTAGAGGTGGTAGAGGTGGGGTTAGTTGGTAGAGGTGAGATTTGGTGGTAGAGGAGGTTTAGGTGGTATAGGTGGGGTTAGCTGGTAGAGGTGGGGTCAACGGTGGTAGAGGAGGGGTTAGGTGGTATAGGTGGGGTTAGCTGGTCCAGGTGGGGTTAGGTGGTAGATTGTAGAAGTGGTAAAGGTGGTATTGGGTTTAGGTGGTGATGGTAGAGTTGGTAGAGGTGGTAGAGGTGGGGTTAGGTGGCAGAGGTGGTAGAAGTGGTAAAAGGTATAGGTGGGTTTAGGTGGTAGAGGTGGGGTTAGGTGGTAGAATGGTCAGGTGGGGTTAGGTGGTAGAGGTGGTAGAGGTGGGGTTAGGTGGTAGAGGAACTGGTAGAGGTGGTTTTGCTAAGTGGTAGAGATGGTAGAGGTGGTAGAAGTACAAGAGGTGGTAGAGGTGGTAGAGGTGGGGTTAGGTGGTAGAGGTGGTAGAGGAGGGGTTAGGTGGTATAGGTGGGGTTACTGGTAGAGGTGGGGTTAGGTGGTAGTGGTTGTAGAAGTGGTAAAGGTGGTATAGGTGGGTTTAGGTGGTAGAAGTGGTAGAGTTGGTAGAGGTGGTAGAGGTGGGGTTAGGTGGTAGAGGTGGTATGGTAAAGGTGGTAGAATGTGAGTTTAGAGATGGTAGAGGTGGGAAGTTAGAGTTGGTAGAAGTGGTAGAGGTGGGGTTAGGTGGTAGAGGTGGTAGAGGTGCAGGTGGTAGAGGTGGTGGAAGTGGTAGAGGTGGTAGAATGGTAGAGATGGTAGAGGTGGTAGAAGTACAAGAGGTGGTAGAGGTGGTAGAGGTGGGGTTAGGTGGTAGAAGTGGTAGAAGTAGCATTACTGGTAGAGGTGGTAGAGGTGGTAGAAGTGGTAGAGGTGGTAGAGGTGGTATAGGTGGGTTTAGGTGGTAGAAGTGGTAGAGTCAAGAGGTGGTAGAGGTGGGGTTACTGGTAGAGGTGGTAGAAGTGGTAAAGGTGGTATAGGTGGGTTTAGGTGGTAGAGGTTGGGTTAGGTGGTAGAAGTGGTAGAGGTGGGGTTAGGTGACAGAGGTGGTAGAGGTGGGGTTAGGTGGTTGAGGTGGTGGAAGTGGTAGAGGTGGTAGAAGCTAGAGATGGTAGAGGTGGTAGTAAGAGGTGGTAGAGGTGGTGAGGTGGGGTTAGGTGGTAGATGTGGTATGTGGGGTTAGGTGGTAGAAGTGGTAGAAGCTGTAGAGGTATTACTGGTAGAGGTGGTGAGGTAGAAGTAGAGGTGGTAGAGGTGGCAGAACTGGTGTAGAGGTGGGGTTACAGAGGTGGTGAGGTGGTGAGGTGGTAGAGGTGGTAGAACTTGGTAGAGGTGGTAGAGGTGGTAGAGGTGGGGTTACTCAGGTGGTATGCTGTAGTGGTAGAGGTTAGAGCTGGTAGATGGGGGTGGTGGCAGATTAGAGGTGGGGTTAGGTGGCAGAGCTGGTAGAATGGTAGAAGTGTAGAGGGTGGTAGAGGTGGTAGAAGTGTATGCTGTAGAGGTGGTAGAACTTACTCCTGGTAGAGGTGGTAGAGGTGGGGTTAGGCTCATGTAGAGGTGGTAGAAGTGCATGGTAGAGGTGGTAGAGCTGGTAGAGGTGGGGTTAGGCGGTCCTGGTAGAAGTGGTCAATGGTAGAGGTGGTAGAGCTGGTAGAGGTGGGTTATGGTAGAGGTGGTAGAGGTGGTAGAGGTGGGGTTAGGTGGCAGAGTTGGTAGAAGTGGTAGAGGTGGTAGAGGTGGTAGAACTGGTAGAGGTGGTAGAGGTGGTAGAGGTGGGGTTAGGCGGTCATGGTATGGTCTATGGTAGAGGTGGTAGAGCTGGTAGATGTGGGGTTAGGTGGTAGAGGTGGTAGAGGTGGTAGAGGTGGGGTTAGGTGGTAGAAGTGGTAGAGGTGGTAGAGGTGGTAGAAGCGGTAGAGGGCTGCTCTGTCCCGGCACGCTATGGGGCCGGCTGCCCATTGACATGCCATAAAAAGCATCTGGCGGAAACTCATTTCAACCTTGTGGTTATAGATGTCAACAATAAAACCCAAAGAGCTCCATTGAACATCATGTAACATTTCAGCCGTATCTTGCCCGGGCCTGTCTGCCTTTAAAAGTAAAGTCTTTATGATGAACAGGTTGACTGATAAATGGTCACAGCTAAGGTGAGCCTGCTACCACCTGGGGAGTTGTGCCTCCATCTGTTTTCATTTAGACACCGTTTGCTTGATATTGTTGGATTACTAGGAGCCACCATAACAGTATGGGTGCTGGACTGGTCTCCTGAGGACACAGAGGTTAACTTCTACTGTTTGGTTCAACACGTCAATGGATATGTCTTCATATACAGTACCTTGGCATTGTAGGCTTCTTTACGCATTACTCCTGTATGCATTACTCGCAAATGCATTACTCCTCAATGCATTACTCCTCAATGCATTACTCCTGTATGAATTATGCATTACTCCTGTATGCATGTACTGTATACACTCATTCTGCTGTATAAAGTATGCATTACTCCTGTATGCATTACTTGTGTATACATTACTCCTGTATAAAGTATGCATCACTCCGGTGTGCTGTATACATTACTCCTGTATGCAATCTGCATGCTATATG
Organism: Oncorhynchus tshawytscha; assembly: GCF_018296145.1. Taxonomy (NCBI): domain Eukaryota; kingdom Metazoa; phylum Chordata; class Actinopteri; order Salmoniformes; family Salmonidae; genus Oncorhynchus; species Oncorhynchus tshawytscha. Next base: position 30,711 of record NW_024608322.1, on the reverse strand, counting down.
CATTACTCCTGTATGTTGTATGTGTAACAGTATAGACTTTACGTCCGTCCCTCGCCCGACCTGGGAGGAACCAGGTACGCTCTGCACACGCAACAGTCACCCTCGAAGCATCGTACCCATCGCTCCACAAAAGCCCTGTATGCTGTATGCATTACTCCTGTATGTATTACTCATGTATGCTGTATGTATTACTCCTGTATGCTGTATGTATTACTGTCTGCTGTATGTATTACTCCTGTCTGCTGTATATATTACTCATGTATGCTGTATGTATTACTCCTGTATGCTGTATGTATTACTCTGTATGCTGTATGTATTACTCATGTCTGCTGTATATGTATTACTCCTGTATGCTGTATGTATTACTCCTGTATGCTGTATGTATTACTCATGTATGCTGTATGAATTACTCCTGTATGCTGTATGTATGCATACTCCTGTATGCATTACTCATGTATGCTGTATGTATTACTCCTGTATGCTGTATGTATTACTCATGTCTGCTGTATGTATGCTGTATGTATTATTACTCTGTATGCTGTATGTATTACTCCTGTATGTATTACTCATGTATGCTGTATATATTACTCATGTATGCTGTATGTATTACTCCTGTATGCTGTATGTATTACTCATGTATGCTGTATGCATTACTCATGTATGCTGTATGTATTACTCCTGTATGCTGTATGTATTACTCATGTCTGCTGTATGTATTACTCCTGTATGCTGTATGTATTACTCCTGTATGCTGTATGAATTACTCCTGTATGCTGTATGTATTACTCCTGTATGCATTACTCATGTATGCTGTATGTATTACTCCTGTATGCTGTATGTATTACTCATGTATGCTGTATGTATTACTCATGTATGCTGTATGCATTACTCCTGTATGCATTACTCATGTATGCTGTATGCATTACTCCTGTATGCTGTATGTATTACTCATGTATGCTGTATGTATTACTCATGTCTGCTGTATATATTACTCCTGTATGCTGTATGTATTACTCCTGTATGCTGTATATATTACTCCTGTATGCTGTATATATTACTCCTGTATGCTGTATGTATTACTCCTGTATGCTGTATGTATTACTCCTGTATGCTGTATATATTACTCATATATGCTGTATATATTACTCCTGTATGCTGTATATATTACTCCTGTATGCTGTATGTATTACTCCTGTATGCTGTATGTATTACTCCTGTATGCTGTATATATTACTCCTGTCTGCTGTATATATTACTCCTGTATGCATTACTTATTGTTCTCCTGTCTGTTGAATATTTCTGTTGAATCTACAGGGATGGCTAGTAGGTCCATGTCATGCCATGGTAATTGGATGAGATGAGCAAAAATTCTTGATAAATTCAGTTTTACTTGAACCATATCACATGGACAGCTAAAAGATAAAAGCTAAAAGGGCGAAGGTTCAGCAAAGATGTGAACATCATTCCCTCATGTCAACTCTGCTTCTTGTCTTTGGCCTACAAAATAACCGTTTGTACTTAAACGGAAGTAAAATGACCTAACACCCCCAGAGCAGAAACAATCTACCGTTAAAAATGGTCTTCTTCAGATAACCTTTCCGAAATGCAGAATGGAACTTGCTCATCGTGCCCTGTGGAAGTATTAAAGTTGGCCTCGCTCCATGAGCACCAATGTGTGTTTATCTTCCATGATACATATCCTCAGTTCAAAGAATAACGTGGTAGTAACGCTGTAATTATCACACGGAGGCAGAACATATGCTTAACCTTGCATGACCTCGCTTATGCATACAAGGCAAATAGAAATTCAGGAATGAATATCAGCTTTTTCATTGTATTAGACATACTCATCAAATGACAACAGATAACTATTGGTTTATTTACTATTGGTCTGCATTCGCCAGGCCCTTGTCAGGCACTCCTTATAGGTCATGTGACCTGACACCTACATGAACAACTAGAGGGACAGGGGTGATATTATAATTGCTTGGAAAAGCTATTCTCCAAGGCAATCACTGTAGCAATGTAAGAGGTGGAAGAATTCAGGCAGCAGGTCTAATACTGGGTCAGTTATGGAGCAAATTGTTCTTCCAAAGGAATTGTTTGTGAAGAAAGAGATACTCTAACAGAGGCTGAAGGACTCACTTGCACTATTGCTTCTGCATATGGTAGGTAATAACACCCTAACATTGCACCTTATTACCTACCATACGTTCCTATAGAAGAAATAGTGCAGGTGAGTCCTTCAGTCTTTGTTAGAGTAGCTCTTTCTTAATTAAGGTGCAATAAGGTGCAAAGTTGTAGACTGTGTGTATAGGGGCCAATTTACGTCAACTTTTTTTTCTAACATAAAGATTTAAACATGGCATGTTTTGTGTAGGGGAAAATGAAACATCTACCTCCCTACACTTTTCTCATGTCATGATTGTAGTGTTTGGTCATTTGAGGTCAAAGGCAAATCCCTTAATTTAGCCTACAATATTCACTGAATATATCAAGAGTGCCTCTTAAATCTAGCAGCAATACCATATCACAGATGTGATAATCATGTCACCAGATGACAGGAATGCAGTCAGTTCTCTACATTTTTGGCAGATAAAGTTGTCCAACACACCTTCAGGTGTGCACACATATTTCCTTACAAGGTGAACATTCCCGCATCTATTGGTCATCTTTTGCGGTTGATCCGTTTCTTATGTTCTCTCTTCCCACTTTCCAGCAGAGGTCAATTGATGGGCAGCGGCGCTGGAAGGGACAGTTAAAGTCTGGCTGCAGTCGATCTCTAGTCCGGAACCTGATCTATGGAGTTACTTTATTGTATAAATCAATGTGGCCAGACAGCCTGCTTTACCGGTAGCCCGTAACTCTGGGTGACACCAGTGATGTGCGCTCTACCATTAAACGACCACAATAATTAAACCCACTGCCTCATTCAGCCTCAGCCTGCATCGCACCACCACGGTCACACAAACCAGGATGCGGTGGTGCTTAAATGAAATGAAACAATCAACATCTCTCTGTTGAAACCATTTGAACAAATGAACAGCGCAATGAACAGCAATGCAAATGAACAGCAATGCAATACAAGGTTTTCAAATAAGGAATCTAACAGGACGTGGATAAACCATGACTTTACTTCCATGGTCTGTTCTCTGATTCTCATAACTTCTAAAGCATTACGTGCGCACAGGCGCGCGCACACACAATTGAACATTTTGTATTATCAGGTTCAGGTTGCCACTCACCTGATTTTGACAATCCCTGCAACAAAATCAGATTATCAATTGAAGCTGGTTTCAATAAAGTATATCCAGTCGTTTGAGTATGTTTGAGTTTGTTTTCTAAATGTGTTACAGCATAAAGCACGGTCTCTCCGGTTCAAGTCAGCTCACAACGTTTGAAATGAAATTATCAGAGCACAAGACAAAGCGGGAAAAACTGCGGAACCATTCTTTTTTTTTTTTACTTTAGTCAAATAAAAAACGGTGAGGACGGATACCACACACTTTTTAATTTCAAGGATATTCGACAGCCAACATTTGTCGACATAAAATGAACTCGTTTGAGTTACTTCGGATGTCCATCCCCTAGTCCGACGAAATTCTGAAGATTCGCTCTACTTTAGATGATCAAAAATACTTCAATTTTCCGGGAATCCTGAACTCGTCAAAACCAAGGGGTTGCAAAACGGCTCTCTGTCCTCCCCTGTTCTACACCTTCCACAGTGCTGTCTCACCCTCATGAGATAAATCACTCATATTGCATTGGAAAAGCTCCACATATGATGTGCGTTGTGTTGGAGTGGCTGTGAAGACTACAGCAATCGACGAGAAGCTCTCGCAGCAAGAGTTCGGTTCCAGAGCCCTCGCGCGCTCCCTCATTGAACATGCATCCAGAGACATTAACTCCGCGAGGATGCTGTTCTTCAGCACCAAGCGCCTGCAGGGAAACAGATAGCGCCAAAAGTGCTGTTAACTCAAGGGATGATTTTACGAACACTCTTTTAAGACTGTATCTATAATTACACTGACAACTGAAACAGTAGGCTACAGCAATAGTATATGCCAAAATATATTTTTAAGAGCGTTGGTTTTGGAAAATATAACCCCTATCGCCTCCTTGTGGCGGTGAGGAAGTCGTGTGAGGGCAAGCCTAAAACACCAGAGAGAGAGACAAGGAAGACATATTTTTGTTATAAACTGTACTTGAACAGACCTACAATATCACCATAATGCAAAAACAAAAATAGTCAAATTATGAAGAAACAACAAAGTGAAATCAACCAGACAATAAGATAATGAAACAAGGGACAGTGGGAAACAGAACTGGAAAGACAAACATATGATGATTTAGCACTCAACCTAAGTATTAGTCACATACAAACATAGGCTTGTATGAAGTACAAGTGCACAATGGAGCCTATGACATTCTCTAATGTCAACAACTCATAGGGTTGTGGGGGAGGGATCTCATCCTAATGTCTCATGCCATGAGCAACGATGATCAAATCAGGAAGAGTGATGCACAACTGTCTTAATGGTATCAATATAGTGACTGTAAACTCCAAAACATCATGGAGGATAATGTCGATTTTTCACTTGATATGTCAATGTTGCCAATAAAGAAATCCCATTCAACCTCAGTGTGGGAGCAGCAAGACAGTTTGGCTCATTGCAGCTACAAGTCAAATGTTTAGAAACAATCTCTCCATCTGTCATTCTGATGATGCATCATTTATGCTTTAAGACTGGATGAAAACAATGTAGCAGCTCACTTCACTAACAATAGTGATATGTTTTCCTTTGTTTGTTGATATAGGAGTAATGAAAAATGCATTGGGTTAGGATTTGTGTGGTGTGGTCTGATTTCCTTACCTAAAATCATAGATTTGCTAAATCTGCAACTTCACTCACTAAATTCAGTCACTGGGAATAGCCTAGAGGTTAGAGAGGTAAACCAGCAGCTGGAAGGTTGCTGGTTCAACACCTGGGCTAGTTGACACTAAAAGCCACTCTAATCCCATGTAACATCTCCTGCCATTACGCCCTTGAGCAAGGCAATTAACCAAGGCTATCTTCAATGAGGCCCGTGCATCTACGGGGATGTTGTTGGGAAACGCAGAACACAAAGGTCCAATAAAGCATCTATTATAGTGTTCTGTTACTCTACTATAGAAGTGTGTTCTGTTACTCTACTGTAGGAGTGTGTTCTGTTACTCTACTGTGGGAGTGTGTTCTGTTACTCTACTGTAGGAGTGTGTTCTGTTACTCTACTGTAGGAGTGTGTTCTGTTACTCTACTGTAGGAGTGTGTTCTGTTACTCTACTGTGGGAGTGTGTTCTGTTACTCTACTGTAGGAGTGTGTTCTGTTACTCTACTGTAGGAGTGTGTTCTGTTACTCTACTGTAGGAGTGTGTTCTGTTACTCTACTGTAGGAGTGTGTTCTGTTACTCTACTGTAGGAGTGTGTTCTGTTACTCTACTGTAGGAGTGTGTTCTGTTACTCTACTGTGGGAGTGTGTTCTGTTACTCTACTGTAGGTGTGTGTTCTGTTACTCTACTGTATGAGTGTGTTCTGTTACTCTACTGAATGAGTGTGTTCTGTTACTCTCTACTGTAGGAGTGTGTTCTGTTACTCTACTGTAGGAGTGTGTTCTGTTACTCTACTGTAGGAGTGTGTTCTGTTACTCTACTGTAGGAGTGTGTTCTTTTACTCTACTGTAGGAGTGTGTTCTGTTACTCTACTGTAGGAGTGTGTTCTGTTACTCTACTGTAGGAGTGTGTTATTTTACTCTACTGTAGGAGTGTAACGGTTTTCTTGAGTTGAAGGCGAGGCGGACCAAAACGCAGCGTGGTTATTATTCATGGTTCTTTAATAAAGAAACTATACATGAATAGACTAACAAAACAAGAAATGTGAAAAACCAAAACAGCCCTATCTGGTGCAAACACAGAGACAGGAACAATCACCCACAAAACCCAACACCAAACAGGCTACCTAAATATGGTTCCCAATCAGAGACAATGACTAACACCTGCCTCTGATTGAGAACCGTATCAGGCCAAACATAGAAATAGACAAACTAGACATGTAACTAACAGAATGCCCACTCAAAACAGCCCTATCACACCCTGACCAAACAAAACATAGAAACATACAAAGCAAACTATGGTCAGGGTGTGACAAGGAGTGTGTTCTGTTACTCTACTGTAGGAGTGTGTTCTGTTACTCTACTGTAGGAGTGTGTTCTGTTACTCGACTGTAGGAGTGTGTTCTGTTACTCTACTGTAGGAGTGTGTTCTGTTACTCGACTGTAGGAGTGTGTTCTGTTACTCTACTGTAGGAGTGTGTTCTGTTACTCTACTGTAGGAGTGTGTTCTTTTACTCTACTGTAGGAGTGTGTTCTGTTACTCGACTGTAGGAGTGTGTTCTGTTACTCTACTGTAGGAGTGTGTTCTGTTACTCTACTGTAGGAGTGTGTTCTGTTACTCTACTGTAGGAGTGTGTTCTGTTACTCTACTGTAGGAGTGTGTTCTGTTACTCTACTGTAGGAGTGTGTTCTGTTACTCTACTGTAGGAGTGTGTTCTTTTACTCTACTGTAGGAGTGTGTTCTGTTACTCTACTGTAGGAGTGTGTTCTGTTACTCTACTGTAGGTGTGTGTTCTGTTACTCTACTGTAGGAGTGTGTTCTGTTACTCTACTGTAGGAGTGTGTTCTGTTACTCTACTGTAGGAGTGTGTTCTGTTACTCTACTGTAGGAGTGTGTTCTTTTACTCTACTGTAGGAGTGTGTTCTGTTACTCTACTGTGGGAGTGTGTTCTGTTACTCTACTGTAGGTGTGTGTTCTGTTACTCTACTGAATGAGTGTGTTCTGTTACTCTACTGTAGGAGTGTGTTCTGTTACTCTACTGTATGAGTGTGTTCTGTTACTCTACTGAATGAGTGTGTTCTGTTACTCTACTGTTGGAGTATGTTCTGTTACTCTACTGTATGAGTGGGTATGTTACTCTCATGTGTGTTCTGTTTCTTTACTGTAGGAGTGTGTTCTGTTTCTTTACTGTAAGAATGGGTTATGTTACTCTACTGTAGGAGTATGTTCTGTTTCTCTACTGTAGGGGTATGTTCTGTTACTCTACTGTAGGGGTATGTTCTGTTACTCTACTGCTGAAGTACGTACTGTTACTCTTCATTAGGAGTATGTTTTCTTTCTCTACTGTAGGGGTATGTTCTGTTACTCTACTGCTGAAGTACGTACTGTTACTCTTCATTAGGAGTATGTTCTGTTTCTCTACTGTAGGGGTATGTTCTGTTACTCTACTGCTGAAGTACGTACTTTTTCTACTGTAGGAGTGTGTTCTGTTTCTCTACTGTTGGAGTGTGTTCTGTTTCTCTTCCTTAGAAGTGTGTTATGTTTCTCTACTGTAGAAGTGTGTTCTCTCATACTTCTGTAGGAGTATGTACTCTTATTCTACTGTATGAGTATGTTCTGTTTACTCTACTACATGAGGTTGTTCGGCTACTCTACTGTATGAATATGTTCTGTTACTCTTCTGTATTAGTATGTTCGGTTTCTCCTCTGTAGGGGTGTGTTCTGTTACTCTACTTTAGGAGTATGTACTGTTACTCTACTGTAGCGGGGTGTTCTTTTACTCTCCTGTTGGAGTGTGTTTTGTTTCTCTACTGTAGAAGTATGATATGTTACTCTGCTGTTGGAGTATGTTCTGTTACTCTACTGTAGGAGTGTGTTCTGCTACTCAACTCTTCTGTTACTCTACTGTAATGACATGATCACCATTTAATTTCACTGCATGTGCTTTATTACGCCACTGTTCAGACAGAATGTTTTGGTAACATACAAAGTCACCAACCATCAGAGTGGACGTAGAGTTGAACACTGTGTAACAAATACCTTTTTATTGAGCTGATGGACAAAATCTCAGCCATGCAATACAGAGGGAGCCGTATGAGTGCTTAATTCATCAGTCTCTGCACATGACTGGCTGCCCAGCTGACAGGTGGCGTGGTACGGTGGTGAGGCAGGCGGTTAGCGGCCCTACGTTGATGTCACACTGCAGCAGCTCGCCTGTTGTCTGAATGGGAGGGTCTTACCTCCCTCTCAGTAATATGGCTATGTCATTAATCATTCAACAGTGACGCCCATCACACTGGTGGGATACATGAATCTGGTCACAGACACATGAAAACTATGCGGCAGACAGTCTTGCGTTGAGCGAAAGATTTTCGAAGGGAGTATGCTGCCTGCAGTTGGAAATTATATGGCCAAGACAAGCACCTCATGAAATATTGATGTCATTCATTTCACTGTTAGTGGTGTGTACAGTACAGAGGGCTACAGTGATGGGTGGACATACCACAGTTATGGGGGACATGTTAGGCTGACTGCTGATGTGAAGGTCTGGCCTGGCATCACCTGGAGGCTGCCCTGGGAGAGGCTAGAGGTGGACAGCCAGCCATGTAATGACACTGTTTTTAAAATTGATAGCCGTTTCCTCCCATTCTAATAGTGTTGAGTTATTCAGGGGGTGGATTATTCTGAGGGGAGATTTAATATTGTTTTGATTGTATACCATTATGCCATTATTCCTCCATTTTTACATGGGTCACTCTACTGATACTGATACAGTGCCAGCATGACAAAACCAATAAATCAGATTAAGAATATTGGTGGCAGTCTCACTTTTCCATCAGTTATGACAAAGATGAGAAATGTTCACTATTAGAAACAGTGTTCCCAAAGGGTTTTCACTCCTCCCTTGTACTTGATTGATGAATTAAGGTCACTAATTAGCGAGGAACCCCCCACACCTGGTTGTCTTGGTCTTAATTGAAAGGAAAACAAAATCCTGCAGACACTGGGCCCTCCATGGAATGAGTTTGACAACTCTGCCATGGTTCCAGGTAGAATCATTTTTGATTCCAGGTAGAACTATTTTGGGTTCCATGTAGAACCATCTGTGGAAAGGGTTTTACCTTTAAATCAAAAGGGTTCTACCTGGAACAAAAAATGGTTATTCAAAGGGTTCTCCTATGAGGACAGCTAAATAGCTATTTTAGGTTCTAGATAGCACCTTTTTTCTAAGAGTGTAGAACTGGCAGATATTTCTCTTCATACCCTCTCTACTCTCTTGGTACTGGTTCTGGTTCTGTTCTTCTGTGCTGTGCCACACTCAGCGGTGGACTGGCCATCTGGCATTTCAGGCAAATGCCAAATGGGCTAGTCCATTTTTAGCCTGGTGGGCCTGTCAAACGTGTTTTTTTTAAACTCAAAATGATGATGATCTGGCTGATAATGGGGGCCTCAAAGGGAAAAAAAGGCTGATGTGGGGGCCTTGAGGAAAAAAATGGGGCGGTGTATTAGAAATGCCAGGGCAATTTCTGGTCCCAGTCCGGCCCTGGCCACACTCCTTCTCACGACCACTGACAAGTAGATAACACCCAACATAAAGATGAAGTGAAAACTCCAGGGTGTTAAAAGCAAAAAGGAGCTGTGGTGGTTAGCAGAGCCTTTAAGAATGTGAATATTAACCTCTCTCAGGGGACTGGTGAGCTGCTGCTTCTTGGAATCCAAGAGCCATACTGAGCTCTTGGAGAACTGTTATTTCAGAAGCGATTACAGAAAGGGTCAGCAGTTTCTCCCTGGCACTTAGTCAGGACCATGACTTCCTCCACTTCACGCATCTCAGGCCTTAGAGGATTCAACTTTCTTTTGTGGTTGATTTCCTGTCGCAGAAATAGTTGTGTAACGTTTGAGAGAACACCACTGAGACGTAATCAAAGGTTCATATTTGCTACATGCAAATGGCTTGGCATTACATTGGTCATTGTAGCATTGTCCTCTGACGTGAACAGGTAGGCCTACTGTTTATCATCTAACCCTTTCCTTTGCTATGACACCATTCAAAGTGGGAAGGGCAAAAGAGAGGTCACCTTTATATCAACTACACCACATCATAACACCTTTTCTCATTTTTAGTGTGGTTGTTCCTGAATGTTTTTAGTTGTCAATAGCAACTAATAGCAATCTGTACAGCAAAAAAAATGTTTTACAGTGAAAGGGGCAATCTGCAGTTCAAACAACAACCAAGTGGACACCCCAACACCATTTTGAGTAAACAGCATATGGATGGGGCTGGACAAATGTAACCACTTTTAAATTCATAGGCGGGACTGTGGATACAAAGACTGACAATCCATGAGATAATTATAATTTTAATCATGCATTGAAGCTATTCAGTGTTTGTTTACAATTACATTTTTTGCAAACAATGGAGTACAACTAGCTTATATTTTGGGTTCCAATAAGTTTTGTCAGTCGAACTAAACTCATGAGGCATTAATAAGTTACATTCTTCAAGAATAAATGGGCACGTATCACTCATTTAAAAGTAAAACATTGATGTACATAGCAATCACAGATTGCCCCATTAAAGGGACATGCCAGGGAAAAGAGTAGACCTGCGACATTTTGTACACCAACTTACCAATGTTATTATTGTAATAAGCATTTTAGTACAAATATCCTTGTACAAATACCCAAATAAATGTCAGCCCACAAAGAATGAAAATAAGGGGAAAGGGGAGGGATTTATTGTTCTTTTTTATGTCTTGTTATAGTTTTTTTGTTTTTGTGGGAGGGGTGGTTCGACTTGAATTCACCCGCTTAGAGACAGCTACTCATCCGTAGCTTGGGTAGAAAAGGATTTCTTTGTCTTCAAACTAGCGTTGCGTTCTGGGTTTGTTGACTTTTTAGACCTTGCTGCAGCTTGGGTCACGTAGTCTTCTCTGTAAATTCTATGCTCACAGGTTTTATACCCTTGGGTGAGAAGTGGGCATAACTGCCTTTAGGGCTATTCTCTGGGCGTACCAAGTTAATGAGGCAAGGTCTAGATTTGATTCAAATCCAAATTTAGACAACTAACTTAACATTTCATCTTCCCCAAAACATTCTCTTTGATTTGGATATGTTCCATACAACGTACAAAGTATAAACATCAAATATCTACTAGGAAAACTCTTCACGTTGCAGTGTTTTTGTAATAATGTCATCTATTAACCTTTAATAATAAAATAAAAATGACATACATTTTCATATTCCATCTATCGTCATGACCACCATTGTGGCTGACGGAAACCATTGTTCCAAAGTCCCTTTATTTCATGTTTAATGTTCTGAGACTGGTTCTCCATAGTAACAGGGGCCATAAAACCCCCCACATCTTCAGACCCCTAGATCTCTCCTCCTCTGTTGGGGTTGAAAGATCATCTGTAGGGTTGTGGTCTCCTGTAACCTGACCTGGTTAGGACAGTCATGACACTAGCATTAAACTTATGTTATAAAAAACAATCAATCAATCATAATCACCAGTTATAACTACACATCTTTGATGATATTACTAGTTTATCTAGCGTGTCCTGCATTGCATATAATCGATGCAACACTGGGGGAAGATTTAACAAAAGTGCATTTGCGAAAAAAGCACAACCGTTGGACGACTGTACCTAACCATAAACACCGATGCCTTTCTTAAAATCAATACACAGAAGTATATATTTTTAAACCTGCATATTTAGCTAAAAGAAATCCAGGTTAGCAGGCAATATTAACCAGGTGAAATTGTGTCATTTCTCTTGCGTTCATTGCACGCAGAGTCAGAGTATATGCAACAGTTTGGGCAGCCTGGCTCATTGCGAACTAATTTGCAATAAATGTTTTGTTTAGGGGTGGTATGGATGGTAGGGATGGTAAGGGAGGGTTGGTGGGGTAGGGATGGTAGGGTAGAGCTGGTATGGTTGGTAGGGAAGGGAGGATATGGAGGGTAGGGATGTTAGGGTAGGGATCTAGGGTAGGGGAGGTAGTGATGGTAGGGGGGAGATAGTAGAGTAGGGATGGTAGGGTAGCGACGGTAGGGATGATAGGGTAGATAAGGTAGTGTAGAGATGGCAGGAATGATAGGGTAGGGATGGTATGGATGGTAGGGATGGTAGGGAAGGATGGTAGGAGAGAGATGGTAGGGTTGGTAGGGTATGGGTGGTAGGGTTGGTAGGGTAGGGTTGGTAGGGTAGGGAGGATATGGAGGGTAGGGAGGATATGGAGGTTATGGATGTTAGGGTAGGGCTCTAGGGTAGGGGCGGTAGTGATGGTAGGGTAATGATAGTAGGGTAGGGATGATAGGGTAGCGATGGTAGGGATGATAGGGTCGGGATGGTAGGGTAGAGATGTCAGGAATCATAGGGTGGGGATTGTAGGGTAGGGATAGAAGGGGTAGGGATGGTAGGTATAGGAATGGTAGGGATGGTATATAGGGATGGTAGAGTAGGGATGGTAGGGTTGGATAGAGATGGTAGGGAGAGATGGTAGGGTAGGGATGGTATGGTAGGGTTGGTAGGGTAGGGATGGTAGGGTTGGGGCATTAGAGATGGTAAGGTAGGGATGGTAGAGTAGGGATTGTAGGGATGGTAGGGTAGGGATGGTATGGATGGTAGGGATGGTCGGGGAGGGATGGTATGGTTAGTAGGGTAGGGATGGTAGGGTAGGGGTGGTAGGGTTGGGGCATTAGAGATGGTAAGGTTGGAATGGTAGAGTAGGGATTGTAGGGATGGTAGGGTGGGGATGGTTGGGTAGGGATGGTAGGGTAGGGATGGTAGGGTAGTGAGGTAAGGATGGTAGGGTAGGTTAGGGTAGGGACAATAGGGTAGGGATGGAAGGGGTAAGAATGACACATATAGGAATGGTAGGAGAGGGTGGGGATTGTAGGGTAGAATAGTAAGGTAGAGATGGTAGGGTAGGGGTGTTATGGATGGTAGGGATGGTAGGGGTAGTAGAGTAGGGATATTAGGCCCGGGGGGGGGGTTATAGATGGTAAGGTAGGGAAGGGATGGTAGAGATGTAGAGTAGGGATTGAAGGGATGGTAGGGTAGGGATGGTATGGATGGTAGGGATGGTAAGGGAGCAATGGTGGGGTAGGGATGGTAGGGTAGAGCTGGTATGGTTGGTAGGGTAGGGAGGATATGGAGGGTAGGGATGTTAGGGTAGGGATCTAGGGTAGGGGGAGTAGTGATGGTATGGTATTGATAGTAGGGTAGGGCTAATAGGGTAGCGATGGTAGGGATGATAGGGTAGGGATGGTAGGGTAGAGATGTCAGGAATCATAGGGTAGGGATTGTAGGGTAGGGATGGAAGGGGTAGGCATGGTAGGTATACAGTGATATATAACTTACCAGCCTGCTGGGTTATTTCTCTACAGTACACAGGATATAACTCACCAGCCCGCTGGGTTATTTCTCTACAGTACACAGTGATATATAACTCACCAGCCCGCTGGGTTATTTCTCTACAGTACACAGTGATATATAACTTACCAGCCTGCTGGGTTATTTCTATACAGAACACGGGCTATATAACTCACCAGCCTGCTGGGTTATTTCTCTACAGTTGGGTTTTCTAGTGGTGATGAAGGAGAGTCGGACAAACTGCAGCAGTGATGTTTAATATAACAAAGAAACATGAACTTACAAAAAACAATAAACGAAACCGAAACAGCCTATCTGGTGCAAACTAACAACGAGCCTAGGACTGGGTCACCCACGACAAACTATTTGCTAAATATGGTTCCCAATCAGAACAACGATAAGCACCTGCCTCTGATTGAGAACCACTATATAAATCCCAATACCAGACCTGCTGGCCTGACCAAATACATAAAGATAAACACAAAATACTTTGACTCTGACAACAGTACACAGTGATATATAACTCACCAGCCTGCTGTGTTATTTCTCTAAATTACACAGTGATATATAACTCACCAGCCTGCTGGGTTATTTCTATACAGTACACGGGCTATATAACTCACCAGCGTGCTGGGTTATTTCTCTAAAGTACACAGTGATATATAACTCACCAGCCTGCTGGGTTATTTCTCTACAGTACACAGGGATATATAAGTTACCAGCCTGCTGGGTTATTTCTCTACAGTACACAGGGATATATAACTCACCAGCCTGCTGGGTTATTTCTCTACAGTACACAGTGCTATATAACTTACCAGCCTGCTGGGTTATTTCTCTACAGTACACAGGGATATATAACTTACCAGCCTGCTGGGTTATTTCTCTACAGTACACAGGGATATATAACTTACCAACCTGCTGGGTTATTTCTCTACAGTACACAGGGATATATAACTTACCAGCCTGCTGGGTTATTTCTCTACAGTACACAGGGATATACAACTCACCAGCCTGCTGGGATATTTCTCTACAGTACACAGGGATATATAACTCACCAGCCTGCTGGGATATTTCTCTACAGTACACAGGGATATATAACTCACCAGCCTGCTGGGTTATTTCTCTACAGTACACAGGGATATATAACTTACCAGCCTGCTGGGTTATTTCTCTAAAGTACACAGTGATATATAACTCACCAGCCTGCTGGGTTATTTCTCTACAGTACACAGTGATATATAACTCACCAGCCTGCTGGGTTATTTCTCTAAAGTACCCAGTGATATATAACTCACCAGCCTGCTGGGTTATTTCTCTACAGTACACAGGGATATATAACTCACCAGCCTGCTGGGTTATTTCTCTCCAGTACACAGTGATATATAACTCACCAGCCTGCTGGGTTATTTCTCTACAGTACACTATATAACTCACCAGCCTGCTGGGTTATTTCTCTACAGTACACAGTGATATATAACTCACCAGCCTGCTGGGTTATTTCTCTAAAGTACACAGTGATATATAACTCACCAGCCTGCTGGGTTATTTCTCTACAGTACACAGTGATAAATAACTCACCAGCCTGCTGGGTTATTTCTCTACAGTACACAGGGATATATAACTCACCAGCCTGCTGGGTTATTTCTCTACAGTACACAGTGATATATAACTTACCAGCCTGCTGGATTATTTCTATACAGTACATGGGCTATATAACTCACCAGCCTGCTGGGTTATTTCTCTACAGTACACAGGATATATAACTCACCAGCCTGCTGGGTTATTTCTCAAATTACACAGCTCTGCTGGGTTATTTCTCTACAGTACACAGGGATAAATAACAGTGATAATTAACCACCAGCCTGCTGGGTTATTTCTCTACAGTACACCAGGGATGCTGGGTTATATACACAGTGATAATTAACCAGCCTGCTGGGTTATTTCTCTACAGTACACAGGGATATACAACTCACCAGCCTGCTGGGATATTTCTCTACAGTACACAGGGATATATAACTCACCAGCCTGCTGGGATATTTCTCTACAGTACACAGGGATATATAACTCACCAGCCTGCTGGGTTATTTCTCTACAGTACACAGGGATATATAACTTACCAGCCTGCTGGGTTATTTCTCTACAGTACACAGGGATATACAACTCACCAGCCTGCTGGGATATTTCTCTACAGTACACAGGGATATATAACTCACCAGCCTGCTGGGTTATTTCTCTACAGTACACAGGGATATATAACTCACCAGCCTGCTGGGTTATTTCTGGGGATATATAACTTACCAGTCTCTCTAAAGTACACAGTGATATATAACTCACCAGCCTGCTGGGTTATTTCTCTACAGTACACAGTGATATATAACTCACCAGCCTGCTGGGTTATTTCTCTAAAGTTCCCAGTGATATATAACTCACCAGCCTGCTGGGTTATTTCTCTACAGTACACAGGGATATATAACTCACCAGCCTGCTGGGTTATTTCTCTCCAGTACACAGTGATATATAACTCACCAGCCTGCTGGGTTATTTCTCTACAGTACACGGGATATATAACTCACCAGCCTGCTGGGTTATTTCTCTACAGTACACAGTGATATATAACTCACCAGCCTGCTGGGTTATTTCTCTAAAGTACACAGTGATATATAACTCACCAGCCTGCTGGGTTATTTCTCTCCAGTACACAGTGATAAATAACTCACCAGCCTGCTGGGTTATTTCTCTACAGTACACAGGGATATATAACTCACCAGCCTGCTGGGTTATTTCTCTACAGTACACAGTGATATATAACTTACCAGCCTGCTGGATTATTTCTATACAGTACATGGGCTATATAACTCACCAGCCTGCTGGGTTATTTCTCTACAGTACACAGTGATATATAACTCACCAGCCTGCTGGGTTATTTCTCTAAATTACACAGTGATATATAACTCACCAGCCTGCTGGGTTATTTCTCTACAGTACACAGTGATATATAACTCACCAGCGTGCTGGGTTATTTCTCTAAAGTACACAGTGATAATTAACTCACCAGCCTGCTGGGTTATTTCTCTACAGTACACAGTGATATATAACTCACCAGCGTGCTGGGTTATTTCTCTAAAGTACACAGTGATAATTAACTCACCAGCCTGCTGGGTTATTTCTCTACAGTACACAGGGATATACAACTCACCAGCCTGCTGGGATATTTCTCTACAGTACACAGGGATATATAACTCACCAGCCTGCTGGGATATTTCTCTACAGTACACAGGGATATATAACTCACCAGCCTGCTGGGTTATTTCTCTACAGTACACAGGGATATATAACTTACCAGCCTGCTGGGTTATTTCTCTACAGTACACAGGGATATATAACTTACCAGTCGGCTGGGTTATTTCTCTAAAGTACACAGTGATATATAACTCACCAGCCTGCTGGGTTATTTCTCTACAGTACACAGTGATATATAACTCACCAGCCTGCTGGGTTATTTCTCTAAAGTACCCAGTGATATATAACTCACCAGCCTGCTGGGTTATTTCTCTGTACACGGGATATATAACTCACCAGCCTGCTGGGTTATTTCTCTACAGTACACAGTGATATATAACTCACCAGCCTGCTGGGTTATTTCTCTAAAGTACACAGTGATATATAACTCACCAGCCTGCTGGGTTATTTCTCTCCAGTACACAGTGATAAATAACTCACCAGCCTGCTGGGTTATTTCTCTACAGTACACAGGGATATATAACTCACCAGCCTGCTGGGTTATTTCTCTACAGTACACAGTGATATATAACTCACCAGCCTGCTGGATTATTTCTATACAGTACATGGGCTATATAACTCACCAGCCTACACAGTACACAGTGATATATAACTCACCAGCCTGCTGGGTTATTTCTCTAAATTACACAGTATATATAACACAGTGATATTTCTCTATAACAGTCACCAGCCTGCTGGGTTATTTCTCTACAGTACACAGGGATATACAACTCACCAGCCTGCTGGGATATTTCTCTACAGTACACAGGGATATATAACTCACCAGCCTGCTGGGATATTTCTCTACAGTACACAGGGATATATAACTCACCAGCCTGCTGGGTTATTTCTCTACAGTACACAGGGATATATAACTTACCAGCCTGCTGGGTTATTTCTCTACAGTACAGGGATATATAACACCAGTGGCTGGGTTATTTCTAAAGTATAACTCACCAGCCTGCTGGGTTATTTCTCTACAGTACACAGTGATATATAACTCACCAGCCTGCTGGGTTATTTCTCTAAAGTACCCAGTGATATATAACTCACCAGCCTGCTGGGTTATTTCTCTACAGTACACAGGGATATATAACTCACCAGCCTGCTGGGTTATTTCTCTCCAGTACACAGTATATATAACACCAGCCTGCTGGGTTATTTCTCTACAGTACACGGATATATAACTCACCAGCCTGCTGGGTTATTTCTCTACAGTACACAGTGATATATAACTCACCAGCCTGCTGGGTTATTTCTCTAAAGTACACAGTGATATATAACTCAACCTGCACCAGCCAGTGATAAATAACTCACCAGCCTGCTGGGTTATTTCTCTACAGTACACAGGGATATATAACTCACCAGCCTGCTGGGTTATTTCTCTACAGTACACAGTGATATATAACTCAGCCTGCTGGATTATTTCCAGTACATGGGCTATATAACTCACCAGCCTGCTGGGTTATTTCTCTACAGTACACAGTGATATATAACTCACCAGCCTGCTGGGTTATTTCTCTAAATTACACAGTGATATATAACTCACCAGCCTGCTGGGTTATTTCTCTATTTATATAACTCACCAGCGTGCTGGGTTATTTCAGTACACAGTGATAATAACTCACCAGCCTGCTGGGTTATTTCTCTACAGTACACAGTGATATATAACTCACCGGCCTGCTGGGTTATTTCTCTACAGTACACAGTGATATATAACTCACCGGCCTGCTGGGTTATTTCTCTACAGTACACAGTGATATATAACTCACCAGCCTGCTGGGTTATTTCTCTACAGTACACAGGGATATATAACTCACCAGCCTGCTGGGTTATTTCTCTACAGTACACAGGGATATATAAGTTACAAGCCTGCTGGGTTATTTCTCTACAGTACACAGGGATATATAACTTACCTGCCTGCTGGGTTATTTCTCTACAGTACACAGGGATATATAACTCACCAGCCTGTGTCACGCCTTGGTCTTAGTATTTTGTGTTTTCTTTAATTATTTGGTCAGGCCAGGGTGTGACATGGGTTATTGTGGTGTGTTTTTGTCTTAGGGGTTTTGTGGGGTGTCTACGTAGTCTATGGCTGCCTGAGGCGGTTCTCAATCAGAGTCAGGTGATTATCGTTGTCTCTGATTGGGAGCCATATTTCGGCAGCCATATTCTGTGAGTGTTTTCGTGGGTGATTGTTCCTGTCTTTGCGTTTGCACCAGATAGGGCTGTTTCGGTTTTCATTATTTCATTTCGTTAGTTTTGTAGTTTCTGTATGTATAGGTTTTCCTTCATTAAAATATATCATGAATCATCATCACGCTGCATTTTGGTCCGATCCTTGTTCTACCTCTTCGTCAGAGGAGGAGATAGAAGAGAGCCGTAACAGAATCACCCACCACACCCGGACCAAGTGGCGTGGTAACAGGCAACAGCAGCAGCAGGAGCAGCAGCAGCTGCAGTGGGAGAGGTTGCACCACCTGGAGATGGGAGGAGGAACTGGACGGTAAAGGACCCTGGGCTCAACCTGGAGAATTTCGCCGCCCCAAGGAAGAACTGGAGGCGGCGAAAGCGGAGAGGCGCTGGTATGAGGAGGCAGCACAGCGACGCGGATGGAAGCCTGAGAGTCGGCCCCAAAATTTCTTGGGGGGCTCACAGGGAGTATGGCTATGCCAGGTAGGAGACCTGCGCAAACTCCCTGTGCTTACCGGGGGGCTAGAGAGACCGGGCAGGCACCGTGTTATGCTATGGAGCGCACGGTGTTTCCAGTGCGGGTGCATAGCCCGGTGCGGTTCATACCAGCTCTTCGTATTGGCCGGGCTAGAGTGGGCATCGAGCCAGGTAAGGTTGGGCAGGCTTGGTGCTCAAGAGCTCCAGTGCGCCTGCACGGTCCGGTCTATCCAGAGCCACCTCTACACACCAGTCCTCCGGTGGCAGCTCCCCGCACCAGGCTTCCTGTGCGTGTTCTCTGTCCAGTTCCACCAGTGCCAGCACCACGCATCAGGCCTACAGTGCGCCTCGCCTCTCCAGCGCTGCCGGAGTCTCCCGCCTGTTCAGCGCTGTCGGAGCCTTTCTCCTCTCCTGCGCTGCCGGAGTCTCCCGCCTGTTTAGCGCAGCCAGAGCCTTCCTTCTCTCCAGCGCTGCCGGAGTCTCCTGCCTGTTCAGCTCAGCCAGAGCTGTCAGTCTGCATGGAGCAGCCAGAGCTGCCAGTCTGTATGGAGCAGCCAGAGCTGCCAGTCTGTATGGAGCAGCCAGAGCTGCCAGTCTGCATGGAGCAGCCAGAGCTGCCAGTCTGTATGGAGCAGCCAGAGCTGCCAGTCTGTATGGAGCAGCCAGAGCTGCCAGTCTGCATGGAGCAGCCAGAGCTGCCAGTCTGCATGGAGCAGCCAGAGCTGTCAGTCTGCATGGAGCAGCCAGAGCTGTCAGTCTGCATGGAGCAGCCAGAGCTGTCAGGTTGCATGGAGCAGCCAGAGCTGCCAGTCTGCATAGAGCTGCCAGTCTGCATAGAGCAGCCAGAGCTGCCAGTCTGCATGGAGCTGCCAGTCTGCATAGTGCAGCCAGAGCTGCCAGTCTGCATGGAGCTGCCAGTCTGCATAGAGCAGCCAGAGCTGTCAGTCTGCATAGAGCAGCCAGAGCTGCCAGTCTGCATAGAGCAGCCAGAGCTGCCAGTCTGCATGGAGCTGCCAGTCTGCATACAGTGCCTTGCGAAAGTATTCGGCCCCCTTGAACTTTGCGACCTTTTGCCACATTTCAGGCTTCAAACATAAAGATATAAAACTGTATTTTTTGTGAAGAATCAACAACAAGTGGGACACAATCATGAAGTGGAACGACATTTATTGGATATTTCAAACTTTTTAACAAATCAAAAACTGAAAAATTGGGCGTGCAAAATTATTCAGCCCCCTTAAGTTAATACTTTGTAGCGCCACCTTTTGCTACGATTACAGCTGTAAGTCGCTTGGGGTATGTCTCTATCAGTTTTGCACATCGAGAGACTGAAATTTTTTCCCATTCCTCCTTGCAAAACAGCTCGAGCTCAGTGAGGTTGGATGGAGAGCATTTGTGAACAGCAGTTTTCAGTTCTTTCCACAGATTCTCGATTGGATTCAGGTCTGGACTTTGACTTGGCCATTCTAACACCTGGATATGTTTATTTTTGAACCATTCCATTGTAGATTTTGCTTTATGTTTTGGATCATTGTCTTGTTGGAAGACAAATCTCCGTCCCAGTCTCAGGTCTTTTGCAGACTCCATCAGGTTTTCTTCCAGAATGGTCCTGTATTTGGCTCCATCCATCTTCCCATCAATTTTAACCATCTTCCCTGTCCCTACTGAAGAAAAGCAGGCCCAAACCATGATGCTGCCACCACCATGTTTGACAGTGGGGATGGTGTGTTCAGGGTGATGAGCTGTGTTGCTTTTACGCCAAACATAACGTTTTGCATTGTTGCCAAAAAGTTCAATTTTGGTTTCATCTGACCAGAGCACCTTCTTCCACATGTTTGGTGTGTCTCCCAGGTGGCTTGTGGCAAACTTTAAACGACACTTTTTATGGATATCTTTAATAAATGGCTTTCTTCTTGCCACTCTTCCATAAAGGCCAGATTTGTGCAATATACGACTGATTGTTGTCCCATGGACAGAGTCTCCCACCTCAGCTGTAGATCTCTGCAGTTCATACAGAGTGATCATGGGCCTCTTGGCTGCATCTCTGATCAGTCTTCTCCTTGTATGAGCTGAAAGTTTAGAGGGACGGCCAGGTCTTGGTAGATTTGCAGTGGTCTGATACTCCTTCCATTTCAATATTATCGCTTGTACAGTGCTCCTTGGGATGTTTAAAGCTTGGGAAATCTTTTTGTATCCAAATCCGGCTTTAAACTTCTTCACAACAGTATCTCGGACCTGCCTGGTGTGTTCCTTTTTCTTCATGATGCTCTCTGCGCTTTTAACGGACCTCTGAGACTATCACAGTGCAGGTGCATTTATACGGAGACTTGATTACACACAGGTGGATTGTATTTATCATCATTAGTCATTTAGGTCAACATTGGATCATTCAGAGATCCTCACTGAACTTCTGGAGAGAGTTTGCTGCACTGAAAGTAAGGGGGCTGAATAATTTTGCACGCCCAATTTTTCAGTTTTTGATTTGTTAAAAAGTTTGAAATATCCAATAAATGTCGTTCCACTTCATGATTGTGTCCCACTTGTTGTTGATTCTTCACAAAAAATACAGTTTTATATCTTTATGTTTGAAGCCTGAAATGTGGCAAAAGGTCGCAAAGTTCAAGGGGGCCGAATACTTTCGCAAGGCACTGTAGTGCAGCCAGAGCTGCCAGTCTGCATGGAGCTGCCAGTCTGCATAGAGCAGCCAGAGCTGTCAGTCTGCTTGGAGCAGCCAGAGCTGCCAGTCTGCATGGAGCAGCCAGAGCTGCCAGTCTGCATGGAGCAGCCAGAGCTGCCAGTCTGCATGGAGCAGCCAGAGCTGCCAGTCTGCATGGAGCAGCCAGAGCGGCTAGATTCGCCAGTCAGCCAGACTCTTCCAGATCTGCCAGTCAACCAGACTCTTCCAGATCTGCCAGTCAACCAGACTCTTCCAGATCTGCCAGTCAACCACACTCTTCCAGATCTTCCAGTCAACCAGACTTCCAGATCTGCCAGTCAACCAGACTCTTCCAGATCTGCCAGTCAACCAGACTCTTCCAGATCCGCCAGCCAGCCAGGATCTGCCTAAGCCTACTACCTGCCTGAGCTTCCTCTCAGTGCTGAGCTTCCTCTCAGTGCTGAGCTTCCTCTCAGTGCTGGGCTTCCTCTCAGTGCTGAGCTTCCCCTCAGTGCCGAGCTTCCCCTCAGTCCCGAGCTTCCCCTCAGTCCCGAGCTTCCCCTCAGTCCCGAGCTTCCCCTCAGTCCCGAGCTTCCCCTCAGTCCCGAGCTACCCCTCAGTCCCGAGCTACCCCTCAGTCCCGAGCTGCCTCAGTCCCGAGCTGCCCCTCAGTCCCGAGCTGCCCCTCAGTCACGAGCTGCCCCTCAGTCACGAGCTGCCCCTCAGTCCAGTGGGGTTCTGGGTGAGGACTATTAGGCCATGGTCGGCGGCGAGGGTGGATTATCCCAGGACACGAGGGGGAGGAACTATGACATTTATGGAGTGGGGTCCACGTCCCGAGCCGGAGCCGCCACCATGGACAGACGCCCACCCGGACCCTCCCTATGGTTTTGAGGTGCGTCCGGGAGTCCGCACCTTAGGGGGGGGGGGGTTCTGTCACGCCTTGGTCTTAGTATTTTGTGTTTTCTTTAATTATTTGGTCAGGCCAGGGTGTGACATGGGTTATTGTGGTGTGTTTTTGTCTTAGGGGTTTTGTGGGGTGTCTACGTAGTCTATGGCTTCCTGAGGCGGTTCTCAATCAGAGTCAGGTGATTATCGTTGTCTCTGATTGGGAGCCATATTTCGGCAGCCATATTCTGTGAGTGTTTTCGTGGGTGATTGTTCCTGTCTTTGTGTTTGCACCAGATGGGGCTGTTTTGGTTTTCATTATTTCATTTAGTTAGTTTTGTAGTTTCTGTATGTATAGGTTTTCCTTCATTAAAATATATCATGAATCATCATCACGCTGCATTTTGGTCCGATCCTTGTTCTACCTCTTTGTCAGAGGAGGAGATAGAAGAGAGCCGTAACAGCCTGTTGGGTTGTTTAAGTTATAATGCTCTCGAAGCTAAGATAACATTCTTATCCCTTGCTTGCTCGGTAGCCAACTACGACTTATCGTACAGTCACTTCAAACAGTGCAGCCAGAATAACAACAGTAGCTGCATTTGCATTTGTTTAAGCTGTTTTCTAGTGACATTTATTTGGATACATCCATGACAATGAGCCAATGAGGCAGGATTTTGCCTGGCATAGAAAATGTGCTCTCTCTTCAGGACACTGTTGTTCAGAGAAGCTAGCCAACAACACAACTACAGTACAGTAACACAATCACTTCAAACTGAAGCTGGAAAGACTGCAAACTAGCTGTACTTCGTTTAATTTTACTTTTTTTTCAATTTACATTTCTTACATCCATAAAACTGATGCCAGCGGATTCATGATTTCGACTGGCTGAGAAATGCTGCCTGCCTGACAGCAAGGCAAGACAGCAAGGTTTATACAAATCTCTGCCTTTTATAACTAAATGTTGGTCTAAAAGAAATGTGAGAATTTCTCGATGCTTTTTAAAGTGGAGATCAAGTTCATAAATAACCTGGCTGGGCTGATGGGACAGTGGATTGCGCAGTCAGATGGAACAGAGTAAATAGGCATTTTAACGTCATAGATTTAGCCAGTGGTAATTTGTGGAATAGACACCAGCTGGATTGCAGTACACAGGGTTTCTCTACAGTACACAGGGATGTCATTGTGGCCATCATTCACTGGAGTTCACTGGCTTCCTCACCTCCCACCTCTCTTCCTCACCTCTCATCTCCATGTTGATTTTCATTTTCTCTCTGAACCCTAGGACCACTTGGGATTTTTCTTGTTGAAAACAGCATTTGTCTTGTTTCCAATATCTCTGCAATACACAGGAGAGGAGACCATAATACTTGTGTCAGTAGGTCTCTCCTTACAATTAACATTGGACTGCCAGTGAGAGACAGAGTAGCAGTACAGTTTGACTCTATGATCTGGGACAACCTTTACCCTCTCACACACCATACGTCTTAGTGTAAAACAGCTTTGCCATCTGCAGATAGCCAAATAGGTTTTTTCCAACTGGCAACTTGACTCATGCATATCTCTCTCCCCAGTGTCGCACCCCAGGAAGATTAGCTGATGTTATGGCGTCAGCTAATAGGGATCCTAATAAAAATTCAAAACTTCTCCTCAGTGAGATCTTCAGTATTTGCAGTACAATCATGTTGCTCTCCTCTGCAGCTGATCTCAGAAGAGGGAAATCTAAAAGGTAAGGCAGAACCTCTGCACCCAGTCTCATAACTGGTTGATGTATTTGCTCCCACCACGATAAGCACATTCCTACTGAAACCTCATCCACCATATAGCAATAGGATTATTGTCTTCACAAAACAAGCCTCACCATGAATACTTGGATGACGAAAAAGGACGTTTTGTGTCAACGTTATACATAGAGGAGGATATTTTGCCACACTTGAGAGCCAATCCAATTAACTGGCTTTTCACCGCTACCCTTTTAATCCCAATGTTTTCATGCCTACTGTGATCACACTCCTTACAGGGACACGTAACACCAACATTCTGATAGAAGCCTAAACAATGCCTCTGCTTATTATCTCCCGCCATTACATCATTTAACTTAGATTTGATACATGAAATGTACTATTATTCTAAAGTATTCAATTACCTGTGTCTTGATGCATGGATAACATTGATAGAAATACCCATTTTGATTAACTGAAGCTTTGTCTGCAGGTACAGCAGCACCCACTTCTGTCTCCAGCTAGTGCAATGACTAATGCATCTGTACATGAAATGATACCACAAGAGAATAAAGGTGCAGCCCACAGTTTTAGCATATTCCTTAGTTCACTTCACATCTCTGATGACTAAGACATGGGCATGCATCAGACCTTAGAAATACTCTGACTCACACAAAAGCTTTGGCTCTTCAGCGCTGAATAAGACCATGTCTGCTGATCAAGGCCTGTGCCATCTATCTGTCTCTCTGTCTCTGGAGAAGGCTCACACCGTTTAACACTCTTAAGAGTGCCCATCCCACGATCCCATTCCCTGCTGAGGGGGTAATACATGTGCTTCTCACCGTGCCAGATCTCTTCCTCCCGAACATCTCCCTCTCGCTCCCTCTCATCCTTCTGTCTCTTTGTTCTCTCCCTCTCCCCTTCTATTTCTCTCTCTCTCTCCCTCCCCCTCTCTCTCTCTCTCTCTCTCTCTCTCAATTCAATTAAAAGGGATTTATCGGCATGAGAAACATATGTTTACATTGCCAAAGCAAGTGAAATAGATAATAAACAAAAGTGAACTAAACAATATGACATTATTAACAGTAAACATTACAATCACAAAAGTGGCTATATTGTGGCTATATACAGTGTTGTAACGATGTGCAAATAGTTGCATTTAAAATGGGAAAATAAATCAACTTAAATATGGGTTGTATTTACAATGGTGTTTGTTCTTCACTGGTTGCCCTTTTCTTGTGGCAACAGGTCACAAATCTTGCTGCTGTGATGGCACACTGGTATTTCATCCAATAGATATGGGAGTTTATCAAAATTGGATTTGTTTTCAAATTCTTTGTGGGTCTGTGTAATCTAGGGGAAATATATGTTTCTAATATGGTCATACATTTGGCAGGAGGTTAGGAAGTGCAGCTCAGTTTCCACCTCATTTTGTGGGTAGTGTGCACATAGCCCGTTTACTCTTGAGAGTCAGGTCTGCCTACGGCGGCCTCTCTCATTAGCAAGGCTAAGCTCATTGAGTCTGTACATAGTCAAAGCTTTCCTTAATTACTGTTGCTTATGGCAGCTCTCAGTGTTTTATTTTACTGCGGAGCCCCTAGTCCTGCTCAACATGCCTCAGATAGCCCCTTTGTCCCACCCCCCAAACATGCAGAGAAAGCACCTAGCTTACCTGGCGCCTCCAGAGCTGCACCCTCTCTCATCGTCACTCAATGCCTAGGTTTATCCCCACTCGCAACCTACCATACCCTTGTCCGTACACTATGCCTGGAATCTATCCTACCACACCCAGAAATCTGCTCCTTTTATTCTCTGTTCTAAACGCACTAGACGACCAGTTCTTAAAGCCTTTAACCGTACCCTCATCCTACTCCTCCTCTGGTGATGTAGAGGTTAACCCGGGCCCTGTGTGTCCCCAGGCGCTCTCATTTACTGACTGCAACCATAAAAGCCTTGGTTTCATGCATGTTAACATCATAAGCCTCCTCCCTAAGTTTGCTTTATTCACTGCTTTAGCACACTCTGCCAAACCTGATGTCCTAGTCGTGTCTGAATCCTGGCTTAGGAAGGCCACCAAAAATTCTGAAACGTCCATCCCCAATTACAAATAAAATAAAAATGTATTGGTCACATACACATGATTAGCAGATGTTAATGTGAGTGTAGCGAAATGCTTGTGCTTCTAGTTCTGACCGTGCAGTAATATCTAACAAGTAATCTAACAATTTCACAACAACTACCATATACACACAAGTGTAAAGGAATGAATAAGAATATGTACATATAAATAGACATTGACATCTTCCATCAAGACAGAACTGCTAAAGGGGGGCGGAATTGCAATCTAGTGTAGAGATAGCCTGCAGAGTTCTGTCATACTATCCAGGTCTATGCCCAAACAGTTCGAGCATCTTTTTTTAAAGATCCATCTCTCCAGAAATAAGTCCCTCACTGTTGCCACTTGTTATAGATGCCCCTCAGCTCCCAGCTGTTCCCTGGACACCATATGTGAATTGATTGCCCCTCACATATCGTCAGAGTTTGTACTGCTATGTGACCTATATTGGCATATGCTGAACGCCGTCCTACATTCTAAGCTAGATGCCCTCAATCTCACACAAATTATCAAATAACCTACCAGATACAATCCCAAAACCATAAACATGGGCACCCTCATAGATATCATCCCGACCAACTTGCCCTCTAAATACACCTCTGATGATTTCAACCATGATCTGCTTCATTGCCTGCGTCCGTTATGGATCCGCGGTCAAACGACCACCCTCATCATTCTCAAACGCTCCCTAAAACACTTCTGCGAGCAGGCCTTTCTAATCGACCTGGTCCGGGTATCCTGGAAGGATATTGACCTCATCCCATCAGTAGAGGATGCCTGGTTGTTCTTTAAAAGTGCTTTCCTGCCATCTTAAATAAGTATGCCTCTTTAAAAAAAATGGATCTGAGGACAGATATAGCCAGAACTGCTAAAGGGGGCGGAATTGCAATCTAGATATAGCAGCCCTTGGTTTACTCCAGACTTGACTGCCCATGACCAGCACAAAAAACACCCTGTGGCGTAGCACTAGCATTGAATAGCACCCGCAATATGCAACTTTTCAGGGAAGTCAGGAACCAATACACACAATCAGTTTGGAAAGCTTTTTCAAGCAGAAATATGCAACCTGCAGCAGGAATTCCCAAAAGTTTTGGGACAGTGTAAAGTCCATGGAGTCCTCTCAGCTGCCCACTGCACTGAGACTAGGACACACTGTCACCATTGATGAATCCACGATTTTGATAATTTCAATAAGGATTTCTCTACGGCTGGCCATGCTTTCCACCTGGCTACCCCAACCCCAGCTAACAGCTCTGCACCCCCACATCTCCTTCACCCAAATCCAGACCGCTGATGTTCTGAAAAAAAGCTGCAAAATCTGTATCCCTACAAATCAGCTGGGCTAGACTATCTGGACCCTCTCTTCCTAAAACTATCCGCCGTCATTGTTGCATCCCCTATTACTAGTCTGTTCAACCTCTCTTTTGTATCGTCTGAGATTCCTAAAGATTGAAAGCGGCCGCGGTCATCCCCCTCTTCAAAGGGGGAGACACTCTAGACACAAACTGCTACATACCTATATCCATCCTGTCCTGCCTTTCTAAAGTCTGCAAAAGCCAAGTGAACAAACAGATCACCGAACATTTCAATCCCACCGTATCTTCTCCGCTATGCAATTTGGTTTTCGAGCTGGTCACGGGTGCACCTCAGCAACGCTCAAGCTCCTAAACGATGTCATAACCGCCATCAATAAAAGACACCACTGTGCAGCCGTCTTCATTGACCTGGCCAAGGCTTTCGACTCTGTCAATCACCGTATTCTTATTGGCAGACTCAACAGCCTTGGCTTCTCAGATGACTGCCTCGCCTGGTTCACTAACTTCTTCACAGATAGAGTGTGTCAAATCAGAGGGCCTGTTGTTCGGGCCTCTGGCCGTCTATGGGGGCGCCACAGGGTTCAATTCCAGGGCCAACTCTTTTCTCTGTATATATCAATGATGTCGCTCTTGCTGCAGGTCATTCTTTGATCCACCTCTACGCAGAAGACACCATTCTGTATACATCTGGCTCTTCTTTGGACACTGTGTTAACAAACCTCCAAACGAGCTTCAACGCCATACAACACTCCTTCCGTGGCTTCCAACTGTTCTTAATTGCTAGTAAAACAAAATGCATGCTCTTCAACCAATTGCTGCCCGCCTTCCCGACTAGCATCACTACTCTGGATGGTTCTGACTTAGAATATGTGGACAACTATAAATACCTAGGTGTCTGGCTAGACTGTAAACTCTCCTTCCAGACGCACCTTAAGCATCTCCAATCCAAAATTACATCTAGAATCTGCTTCCTATTTTGCAAACAAAGCCTCCTTCACTCATGCTGCCCTGTAAAACTGACTATCCTACCGATCCTTGACTTCGACGATGTCATTCACAAATTAGCCTCCAACACTCTACTCAGCAAATTGGATGCAGTCTATCACAGTGCCAAAGCCCCATATACTACCCACCACTGCGACCTGTATGCTCTCGTTGGCTGGTCCTCCCTACATATTCGTCACCAAACCAACTGGCTCTAGGTCATCTATAAGTGTTTGCTACGTATATCTCCGCCTTATCTCAGCTCACTGGTCACCATAGCAACACCCACCCATAGCTCGTGCCCCAGCAGGTATATTTCACTGGTCATCCTCAAAGCCAACACCTCCTGTACAACGCATCACCGGGGCAAACTACCTGCCCTCCAGGACACCTACACCACCCGATGTCACAGGAAGGCCATAAAGATCATCAAGGACAACAACCACCCGAGCCACTGCCTGTTCACCCCGCTATCATCCAGAAGGCGAGGTCAGTACAGGTGCATCAAAGCAGGGACCGAGAGACAGAAAAACAGCTCCTATCTCAAGGCCATCAGACTGTTTAACAGCCACCACTAACATTGAGTGGCTGCTGCCAACATACTGACTCAACTCCAGCCACTTTAATATTGGAAAGATTGATGAAAAAAATGTATCACTGAGATGTACCATCTACTGCATCTTGCCATCTTTATGTAATACATGTATCACTAGCCACTTTAAACAATGCCACTTTTATATGTTTATATCTACTGCATCTTGCCTATGCCGTTCTGTACCATCACTCATTCATATATCTTTATGTACATATTCTTCATCCCTTTACACTTGTGTGTATAAGGTAGTTGTTGTGGAATTGTTAGGTTAGATTACTCGTTGGTTATTACTTCATTGTCGGAACTATAAGCACAAGCATTTCGCTACACTCGCATTAACATCGCTAACTTTGAGCGTCAGTTGTCAGAAAAGTTTACCGATAACTGCAGCTGTACACAGCCCATCTGTAAATAGCCCATCCAACCAACTACCTATCTCATCCCCATTTTTGTTTTTGTTTTTCAGCTCTTTAGCACCCCAGTATTTCTACTTGCACATCCTCATCTGCACATATATCACTCCAGTGTAAATTGCTTAATTATAATTACCGCGCCACCATTGGCCTATTTATTGCCTTACCTCCTTACTTCATTTTGCACACACTGTATACAGATTTTTCTATTGTGTTCAATCCAAATCAAATTTATTTGTCACATATACATGGTTAGCAGATGTTAATGTGCGTGTAGCGAAATGCTTGTGCTTCTAGTTCCGACCATGCAGTAATATCTAACAAGTAATATGACCTAACAATTTCACAACTACCTTATAAACACAAGTGTAAAGGAATGAATACGAATATGTACATAAAAATATGAATGAGTGATGCCCGAGCGGCATAGGCAAGATGCAGTAGATGGTATAGGTACAGTATATATACATATGAGATGAGTAATTTAGGGTATGAAAACATTATATAAAGTGGCATTGTTTAAAGTGGCTAGTGATACATTACATCAAGATGGCAAGATGCAGTAGATGAGTTATAGAGTACAGGATATACATCTGAAATGAGTAATGTAGGGTGTGAAAACATTATCTGAAGTGGCATTAGAAAACATTATATAAAGTGGCATTGTTTAAAGTGGCTAGTGATACATTACATCAAGATGGCAAGATGCAGCAGATGGTATACTGTACAGTATATACTGTACATATGGGATGAGTAATGTAGAATATGAAAACATTATATAAAGTGTCTATTGATAAAATTGATTACATCAATTTTTCCATGGCA
>NW_024608321.1:40000-57549 GCF_018296145.1 Oncorhynchus tshawytscha | reverse complement strand
TGAACACTACTCTAGTCCCAGCTGTGTGGTTCAGTCTATTGAACAAAACTCTAGTCCCAGCTGTGTGGTTCACAGTACTATTGAACACTACTCTAGTCCCAGCTGTATGGTTCACAGTCTATTGAACACTACTCTAGTCCCAGCTGTATGGTTCACAGTCTATTGAACACTACTCTAGTCCCAGCTGTGTGGTTCACAGTACTATTGAACACTACTCTAGTCCCAGCTGTATGGTTCACAGTACTATTGAACACTACTCTAGACCCAGCTGTGTGGTTCACAGTACTATTGAACACTACTCTAGTCCCAGCTGTGTGGTTCACAGTACTATTGAACACTACTCTAGTCCCAGCTGTGTGGTTCACAGTACTATTGAACACTACTCTGGTCCCAGCTGTATGGTTGACAGAGCCTAGGACCAGGAAGCATGGAGAGACAGCCTTTTAACTATCCCAAAGCCTAGGACCAGGAAGCATGGAGAGACAGCCTTTTAACTATCCCAAAGCCTAGGACCAGGAAGCATGGAGAGACAGCCTTTTAACTATCCCAAAGCCTAGGACCAGGAAGCATGGAGAGACAGCCTTTTAACTATCCCAAAGCCTGGGACCAGGAAGCATGGAGAGACATCCTTTTAACTATCCCAAAGCCTAGGACCAGGAAGCATGGAGAGACAGCCTTTTAACTATCCCAAAGCCTAGGACCAGGAGGCATGGAGAGACAGCCTTTTAACTATCCCAAAGCCTAGGACCAGGAGGCATGGAGAGGCAGCCTTCATTTGTGTAAAGTGTAGGAGTGTGGAAGTGTGTGTGAAACAGTTTTAACTATGTAAAGCCTAGGACCAGGAAGCATGGAGAGACAGCCTTTTAACTATGTGTGTAGCCTAGGACCAGGAAGCATGGAGAAAGTGTGTGTAGTGTAGTGTAGTGTGTGTTTAAAGTGTGTTTAACTATCCCAAAGCCTGTGTGTTTAAAATGTGACCAGGTGTGGTGTGTGTTTAAAGTGTGTGTAGTGTAGTGTAGTATTAGTGTAGTGCAGTGTGTGGTTAAAGTGTGTGTACTAGTGTTGTGTGCAGTGTAAAGTGTGTAGTGAGTGTAGTGTGTGTGTGGTTAAAGTGTGTGTAGTGCAGTGTTTGTGTAGTGTAGTGTTAGTGCAGTGTAGTGTGTGTTTAAAGTCTGTGTAGTGTAGTGTGGTGTAGTGTAGTGTAGTGTTAGTTTAGTGTAGTGTGTGGTTAAAGTCTGTGTA
Source organism: Oncorhynchus tshawytscha (assembly GCF_018296145.1). Lineage (NCBI taxonomy): Eukaryota > Metazoa > Chordata > Actinopteri > Salmoniformes > Salmonidae > Oncorhynchus > Oncorhynchus tshawytscha. Next base: position 56,307 of record NW_024608321.1, on the reverse strand, counting down.
GTGTAGTGTAGTGTAATGTGTACTGCAGTGTAGTGTAGTGTAATGTAGTGTTGTGTGTAGTGTAGTATTAGTGTAGTGTAGTGTTAGTGTAGTGTAGTGTGTGTAGTGTAGTGCAGTGTAGTGTAGTGTAGTGTTAGTGTAGTGTAGTATTAGTGTAGTGTAGTGTTAGTGTAGTGTAGTGTAGTGTAGTTTTAGTGTAGTGATAGTGTAGTGTGTAGTGTAGTGTTAATGTAGTGTAGTGTAGTGTAGTGCAGTGTATTGTGTTAGTGTAGTGTAGTGTTAGTGTAGTGTTAAAGTGTAGTGTAGTGTAGTGTAGTGTAGTGTTGTGTAGTGTAGTGTAGTGTAGTGTAGTGTAGTGCAGTGTATTGTTGTGTTAGTGTAGTTGTAGTGTAGTGTAGTGTTAGTGTAGTGATAGTGTAGTGTAGTGATAGTGTAGTGTAGTGTAGTGTAGTGTCAGTGTAGTGTGGTGTAGTGTAGTGTAGTGTAGTGCAGTGTATTGTTGTGTTAGTGTAGTGTTAGTGTGTAGTGTAGTGTTAGTGTAGTGTAGTGTAGTGTAGAGCAGTGTTAGTGTAGTGTTAGTGTAGAGTAGTGTTAGTGTAGTGTAGTGTTAGTGTAGTGTTAGTGTAGTGTAGTGTTAGTGTACTGTGTGTAGTGTAGTGTAGTGTAGAGTAGTGTTAGTGTAGTGTAGTGTGTGTGTGCAGTGTAGAGTAGTGTAGTGTAGAGTAGTGTTAGTGTAGTGTTGTGCAGTGTAGTTTTAGTGTAGTGTTAGTGCAGTGTACTGTAATGTGTGTAGTGTTAGTGTAGTGTAGTATTGGTGTAGTGTAGTGTTAGTGTAGTGTGTGTAGTGTAGTTTTAGTGTAGTGATAGTGTAGTGTAGTGTTGTGTAGTGTTGTGTAGTGTAGTGTAGTGTTGTTGTGTAGTGTAGTGTAGTGCAGTTTAGTGTAGTGTAGAGTAGTGTTAGTGTAGTGTAGTGTAGTGTTGAGTGTAGTGTAGTAGTGTTAGTGTAGTGTAGTGTAGAGTAGTGTTGGTGTAGTGTTGAGTGTAGTGTAGTGTTAGTGTAGTGTAGTAGAGTGTAGTGTAGTGTTGAGTGTAGTGTAGTGCAGTGTATTGTTGTGTTAGTGTAGTGTAGTGTTGGTGTAGTGTAGTGTAGTGTTGGTGTAGTGTAGTGGTGCAGTTTAGTGTAGTGTGTAGTAGTGTTAGTGTAGTGTAGTGTAGTGTTAGTGTAGAAGTAGTGTTAGTGTGTAGTGTAGAGTAGTGTTAGTGTAGTGTTGGTGTAGTGTAGTGTTAGTGTAGTGTAGTGTTAGTGTAGTGTAGTGTTGTGTAGTGTAGTGTGTGTGTAGTGTAGAGTAGAGTAGTGTTAGTGTAGTATACTGTAGTGTAATGTTAGTGTAGTGTAGTAGTATTAGTGTAGTGTAGTGTTAGTGTAGTGTAGTGTTGAGTAGTGTTAGTGTAGTGTAGTGTTAGTGTAGTGTAGTAGTGTTAGTGTAGTAGTGTAGAGTAGTGTTAGTGTAGTGTAGTAGTGTTAGTGTAGTGTAGTGCAGTGTAGTAGTGTAGTGTAGTGTAGTGTTAGTGTAGTGTAGTGTAGTGTTAGTGTAGTGTAGTAGTGGTAGTGTAGTGTGCAGTGTGTAGTGTAGTGTTAGTGTAGTGTTAGTGTAGTGTATTGTAGTGTAGAAGTAGTGTAGTGTCGTGTAGTGTAGTGTTAGTGTAGTGTAGTGTAGTTTTAGTGTAGTGTAGAGTAGTGTTAGTGTAGTGTAGTGTTGTGTAGTGTAGTTTTAGTGTAGTGTTCGTGTAGTTTAGTGTTAGTGTAGTGTTGTGTAATGTAGTTTTAGTGTAATTTAGTGTAGTGTAGTGTTAGTGTAGTATGTGTAGTATAGTGTAGTGTAGTGTAGTGTAGTGTAGTGCAGTGCAGTGCAGTGTAGTGTAGTGTAGTGTAGTGTAGTGTGTGTAGTGTTAGTGTAGTGTAGTGTAGTATTAGTGTAGTGTAGTGTGTATAGTGTAGTGATAGTGTAGTGTAGTGTTGTGTAGTGTTAGTGTAGTGTAGTGTAGTGTAGTGTAGTGCAGTGTATTGTTGTGTTAGTGTAGTGTAGTGTTAGTGTAGTGTAGTGTAGTGTTAGTGTAGTGTAGTGCAGTTTAGTGTAGTGTAGAGTAGTGTTAGTGTAGTGTAGTGTAGTGTTGGTGTAGTGTAGAGTAGTGTAGTGTAGTGTAGAGTAGTGTTAGTGTAGTGTTAGTGTAGTAGTGTTAGTGTAGTGTAGTGTTAGTGTAGTGTAGTATTAGTGTAGTGTAGTGTTAGTGTAGTGTAGTGTAGTGTTGGTGTAGTGTTGCAGTGTATTGTTGTGTTAGTGTAGTGTAGTGTTAGTGTAGTGTAGTGTTAGTGTAGTGTAGTGTAGTTTTAGTGTAGTGTAGAGTAGTGTTGTGTAGTGTAGTGTAGTGTTAGTGTAGTGTAGTGTAGTGTTAGTGTAGTGTAGTGTAGAGTAGTGTTAGTGTAGTGTTAGTGTAGTGTAGTGTTAGTGTAGTGTTGTTAGTGTAGTGTAGTGTTAGTGTAGTGTAGTGTAGTGTAGTGTAGAGTAGTGTTAGTGTAGTGTACTGTAGTGTAATGTTAGTGTAGTGTAGAGTAGTGTTAGTGTAGTGTAGTGTTAGTGTAGTGTAGTGTTGAGTAGTGTTAGTGTAGTGTAGTGTAGAGTAGTGTTAGTGTAGTGTAGAGTAGTGTTAGTGTAGTGTAGTGCATTGTAGAGTAGTGTAGAGTAGTGTTAGTGTAGTGTAGTGTTGTGTAGTGTAGTTTTAGTGTAGTTTTAGTGTAGTGTAGCGTGGTGCAGTGTACTGTAGTGTGTGTAGTGTTAGTGTAGTGTAGTATTAGTGTAGTGTAGTGTTAGTGCAGTGTGTGTAGTGTAGTTTTAGTGTAGTGATAGTGTAGTGTAGTGTTGTGTAGTGTTAGTGTAGTGTAGTGTAGTGCAGTGTATTGTTGTGTTAGTGTAGTGTAGTGTTAGTGTAGTGTAGTGTAGTGTTAGTGTAGTGTAGTGTAGTGCAGTTTAGTGTAGTGTAGAAGTAGTGTTAGTGTAGTGTAGTGTTAGTGTAGTGTTAGTGTAGTGTAGAGTAGTGTTAGTGTAGTGTAGTGTAGTGTAGTGTTAGTGTAGTGTTAGTGTAGTGTAGTGTTAGTGTAGTGTAGTATTGGTGGTGTAGTGTTAGTGTAGTGTGTGTGTTAGTGTAGTGTAGTGTTAGTGTAGTGTAGTGCAGTGTATTGTTGTGTTAGTGTAGTGTAGTGTTAGTGTAGTGTGAGTGTGTGTTAGTGTAGTGTAGAGTAGTGTTAGTGTAGTGTACTGTAGTGTAATGTTAGTGTAGTGTAGAGTAGTGTTAGTGTAGTGTAGTGTTAGTGTAGTGTAGTGTTGAGTAGTGTTAGTGTGTGTAGTGTAGTGTTAGTGTAGTGTAGTAGTGTTAGTGTAGTGTAGTGTAGAGTAGTGTTAGTGTAGTGTAGAAGTAGTGTTAGTGTAGTGTGCAGTGTAGAGTAGTGTAGTGTAGTGTAGAAGTAGTGTTAGTGTAGTGTAGTGTAGTGGTAGTGTAGTGCAGTGTTAGTGTAGTGTAGAGTAGTGTTAGTGTAGTGTTGTGTAGTGTAGTTTTAGTGTAGTTTTAGTGTAGTGTTAGTGTAGTGTAGTGTGTGTAGTGTTAGTGTAGTGTAGTATTGGTGTAGTGTAGTGTTAGTGTAGTGTGTGTGAGTGTAGTTTTAGTGTAGTGTAGTGTAGTGTAGTGTTGTGTAGTAGTGTAGTGTAGTGTAGTGTAGTGTAGTGTAGTGCAGTTTAGTGTAGTGTAGAGTAGTGTTAGTGTAGTGTAGTGTAGTGTTAGTGTAGTGTAGTGTAGTGTTAGTGTAGTGTAGTGTAGAGTAGTGTTAGTGTAGTGTTTGTGTGTGTTGAGTGTAGTGTAGTGTTAGTGTAGTGTAGTGTGTGTAGTGCAGTGTATTGTTGTGTTAGTGTAGTGTAGTGTTGAGTGTAGTGTAGTGTAGTGTTAGTGTAGTGTAGTGTAGTGCAGTTTAGTGTAGTGTAGAGTAGTGTTAGTGTAGTGTAGTGTAGTGTTAGTGTGAAGTAGTGTTAGTGTAGTGTAGTGTAGAGTAGTGTTAGTGTAGTGTTGTGTAGAGTAGTGTTAGTGTAGTGTAGTGTTGAGTGTAGTGTAGTGTTAGTGTAGTGTAGTGTTGTGTGTAGTGTAGTGTAGTGTAGTGTAGTGTAGTAGTAGTGTTAGTGTAGTATACTGTAGTGTAATGTTAGTGTAGTGTAGTAGTATTAGTGTAGTGTAGTGTTAGTGTAGTGTAGTGTTGAGTAGTGTTAGTGTAGTGTAGTGTTGAGTGTAGTGTAGAGTAGTGTTAGTGTAGGGTAGTGTAGAGTAGTGTTAGTGTAGTGTAGAGTAGTGTTAGTGTAGTGTAGTGCAGTGTAGTGTAGTGTAGTGTAGTGTAGTGTTGGTGTAGTGTAGTGTAGTGTTGAGTGTAGTGTAGTAGTGGTAGTGTAGTGCCGTGCAGTAGTGTAGTGTAGTGTAGTGTTAGTGTAGTGTTAGTGTTGTATTGTAGTGTAGTGTGTAGTGTCGTGGTAGTGTAGTGTTAGTGTAGTGTAGTGTAGTTTTAGTGTAGTGTAGAGTAGTGTTAGTGTAGTGTAGTGTTGTGTGTGTAGTTTTAGTGTAGTGTTCGTGTAGTGTAGTGTTAGTGTAGTGTTGTGTAATGTGTTTTAGTGTAGTGTAGTGTAGTGTTGTTAGTGTAGTGTGTAGTGTAGTGTAGTGTAGTGTAGTGTAGTGTAGTGTGCAGTGTAGTGTAGTGTAGTGTAGTGTGTGTAGTGTTAGTGTAGTGTAGTGTAGTATTAGTGTAGTGTAGTGTGTATAGTGTAGTGTAGTGTTAGTGTAGTGTTGTGTAGTGTTAGTGTAGTGTAGTGTAGTGTAGTGCAGTGTATTGTTGTGTTAGTGTAGTGTAGTGTTAGTGTAGTGTTGAGTGTGTGTAGTTTAGTGTAGTGTAGTGTAGTGTTAGTGTTAGTGTAGTGTAGTGTTGGTGTAGTGTAGAGTAGTGTAGTGTAGTGTAGAGTAGTGTTAGTGTAGTGTTAGTGTAGAGTAGTGTTGTGTAGTGTAGTGTTAGTGTAGTGTAGTGTTAGTGTAGTGTAGTGTTAGTGTAGTGTAGTGTAGTGTTAGTGTAGTGTAGTGTAGTGCAGTGTATTGTTGTGTTAGTGTAGTGTAGTGTTAGTGTAGTGTAGTGTTAGTGTAGTGTAGTGCAGTTTAGTGTAGTGTAGCCAGTGTTGTGTGTGTAGTGTAGTGTTAGTGTAGTGTAGAGTAGTGTTAGTGTAGTGTAGTGTAGAGTAGTGTTGAGTGTAGTGTTAGTGTAGAGTAGTGTTAGTGTAGTGTAGTGTTAGTGTAGTGTAGTGTTGAGTGTGTGTGTGGTGTTAGTGTAGTGTAGAGTAGTGTTAGTGTAGTGTACTGTAGTGTAATGTTGAGTGTAGTGTAGAGTAGTGTTAGTGTAGTGTAGTGTTAGTGTAGTGTAGTGTTGAGTAGTGTTAGTGTAGTGTAGTGTAGAGTAGTGTTGGTGTAGTGTAGAGTAGTGTTAGTGTAGTGTAGTGCATTGTGTTAGTGTAGTAGTAGTGTAGTGTAGTGTTGTGTAGTGTAGTTTTAGTGTAGTTTTAGTGTAGTGTTAGTGCAGTGTGTAGTGTGTGTAGTGTTAGTGTAGTAGTATTAGTGTAGTGTAGTGTTAGTGCAGTGTGTGTAGTGTAGTTTTAGTGTAGTGATAGTGTAGTGTAGTGTTGTGTAGTGTTAGTGTAGTGTAGTGTAGTGTAGTGCAGTGTATTGTTGTGTTAGTGTAGTGTAGTGTTAGTGTAGTGTAGTGTAGTGTAGTGTTAGTGTAGTGTAGTGTAGTGCAGTTTAATGTAGTGTAGTAGTGTTAGTGTAGTGTAGTGTAGTGTAGTGTTAGTGTAGTGTAGAGTAGTGTTAGTGTAGTGTAGTGTAGAGTAGTGTTAGTGTAGTGTTAGTGTGTAGTGTTGGTGTAGTGTAGTGTTAGTGTAGTGTGTAGTGTTAGTGTAGTGTAGTGTTAGTGTAGTGTGCAGTGTATTGTTGTGTTAGTGTAGTGTGTTAGTGTGTAGTGTAGTGTAGTGTAGTAGTGTTAGTGTAGTGTGTAGTGTAATGTTAGTGTAGTGTAGAGTAGTGTTAGTGTAGTGTAGTGTTAGTGTAGTGTAGTGTTGAGTAGTGTTAGTGTAGTGTAGTGTAGTGTTAGTGTAGTGTAGAGTAGTGTTAGTGTAGTGTAGTGTAGTAGTGTTAGTGTAGTGTAGTAGTGTTAGTGTAGTGTAGTGCATTGTAGAGTAGTGTAGTGTAGTGTAGTGTTGAGTGTTGTTAGTGTAGTGTAGTGTAGTGTTAGTGTAGTGTAGAGTAGTGTTAGTGTGGTGTAGTGCCGTGTGGAGTAGTGTAGTGTAGTGTAGTGTTAGTGTAGTGTTGGTGTAGTGTAGTGTGTAGTAGTGTAGTGTCGTGGTAGTGTAGTGTTAGTGTAGTGTAGTGTAGTTTTAGTGTAGTGTAGAGTAGTGTTAGTGTAGTGTAGTGTTGTGTAGTGTAGTTTTAGTGTAGTGTTCGTGTAGTGTAGTGTAGTGTTAGTGTAGTGTTGTGTAATGTGTTTTTTAGTGTAATGTAGTGTTAGTGTAGTGTAGTGTTAGTGTAGTATGTGTAGTGTAGTGTAGTGTAGTGTAGTGTGTAGTGTAGTGTAGTGTAGTGTAGTGTGTGTGTAGTGTTAGTGTAGTGTAGTGTAGTATTAGTGTAGTGTAGTGTTAGTGTAGTGTGTATAGTGTAGTTTTAGTGTAGTGATAGTGTAGTGTGTGTTGTGTAGTGTTAGTGTAGTGTAGTGTAGTGTAGTGCAGTGTATTGTTGTGTTAGTGTAGTGTAGTGTTAGTGTAGTAGTGTAGTGTTAGTGTTGTAGTGTAGTGTTTAGTGTAGTGTAGAGTAGTGTTAGTGTAGTGTAGTGTAGTGTAGTGTAGTGTTAGTGTAGTGTTGTAGAAGTAGTGTTAGTGTAGTGTTAGTGTAGTGTAGTGTTAGTGTAGTGTAGTGTTGAGTGTAGTGTAGTGTAGTGTTAGTGTAGTGTAGTGTTAGTGTAGTGTAGTGTGTAGTGTGTTAGTGTAGTGTAGTGTAGTGTAGTGTAGAGTACTGTTAGTGTAGTGTAGTGTGTAGTGTGTAGTGTAGTAGTGTTAGTGTAGTGTAGTGTTAGTGTAGTGTAGTGTTGTGTAGTGTTAGTGTAGTGTAGTGTAGTGTTAGTGTAGTGTTAGTGTAGTGTAGTGTAGTGTAGTGTAGTGTTAGTGTAGTTAGTGTTAGTGTAGTGTAGTGCAGTGTAGTGTAGTGTAGTGTAGTGTAGTGTTAGTGTAGTGTTGTAGTGTAGTGTAGTGTTAGTGTTAGTGTAGTGTAGTGTTAGTGTAGTGTAGTGTGTAGTAGTGTAGTGTAGTGTAGTGTTAGTGTAGTGTTAGTGTAGTGTAGTGTTGTAGTGTAGTGTAGTGTCGTGGTAGTGTAGTGTTGGTGTAGTGTAGTGTAGTTTTAGTGTAGTGTAGTGTAGTGTTAGTGTAGTGTAGTAGTGTTAGTGTAGTGTAGTGTGTAGTAGTGTTGCAGTGTGTAGTGTTAGTGTAGTGTTAGTGTTGTGTAGTGTTAGTGTAGTGTAGAGTAGTGTTAGTGTAGTGTAGTGCCGTGTAGTAGTAGTGTAGTGTAGTGTAGTGTTAGTGTAGTGTTAGTGTAGTGTAGTGTAGTGTAGTGTCGTGTGTAGTGTAGTGTTAGTGTAGTGTAGTGTTTTAGTGTAGTGTAGTAGTGTTGAGTGTAGTGTAGTGTTGTGTAGTGTAGTTTTAGTGTAGTGTTCGTGTAGTGTAGTGTAGTGTTAGTGTAGTGTTGTGTAATGTGTTTTAGTGTAATGTAGTGTTAGTGTAGTGTAGTGTTGTGTAGTATGTGTAGTGTAGTGTTGTAGTGTGCAGTGTAGTGTAGTGTTAGTGTTTGTAGTGTTAGTGTAGTGTAGTGTAGTATTAGTGTAGTGTAGTGTAGTGTGTAGTGTAGTTTTAGTGTAGTGAGTGTAGTGTTGTGTAGTGTTAGTGTAGTGTAGTGTAGTGTAGTGTGTATTGTTGTGTTAGTGTAGTGTAGTGTTAGTGTAGTGTAGTGTAGTGTTGGTGTAGTGTAGTGTAGTGCAGTTTAGTGTAGTGTAGTAGTGTTGTGTGTAGTGTAGTGTTGTGTGTAGTGTTGTCGTGTAGTGTAGTGTAGAGTAGTGTTAGTGTAGTGTAATGTGTGTAATGTTGAGTGTAGTGTAGAGTAGTGTTAGTGTGTAGTGTAGTGTTAGTGTAGTGTAGTGTTGGTAGTGTTAGTGTAGTGTAGTGTAGTGTTAGTGTAGTGTCGTGGTAGTGTAGTGTTAGTGTAGTGTAGTGTAGTTTTAGTGTAGTGTAGAGTAGTGTTAGTGTAGTGTAGTGTTGTGTAGTGTAGTTTTAGTGTAGTGTTCGTGTAGTGTAGTGTAGTGTTAGTGTAGTGTTGTGTAATGTAGTTTTAGTGTAATGTAGTGTTAGTGTAGTGTTGTTAGTGTAGTATGTGTAGTGTAGTGTAGTGTAGTGTAGTGCAGTGCAGTGTAGTGTAGTGTAGTGTGTGTAGTGTTAGTGTAGTGTAGTATTAGTGTAGTGTAGTGTTAGTGTAGTGTGTATAGTGTAGTTTTAGTGTAGTGATAGTGTAGTGTAGTGTTGTGTAGTGTTAGTGTAGTGTAGTGTAGTGTAGTGCAGTGTATTGTTGTGTTAGTGTAGTGTAGCGTAGTGTAGTGTTAGTGTAGTGTAGTGTAGTGCAGTTTAGTGTAGTGTAGAGTAGTGTTAGTGTAGTGTAGTGTAGTGTTAGTGTAGTGTAGAGTAGTGTTAGTGTAGTGTTAGTGTAGAGTAGTGTTAGTGTAGTGTAGTGTTGTGTAGTGTAGTGTAGTGTTAGTGTAGTGTAGTGTTAGTGTAGTGTAGTGCAGTGTATTGTTGTGTTAGTGTAGTGTGTGTAGTGTAGTGTGTACTGTTAGTGTAGTGTACTGTGTGTAATGTTAGTGTAGTGTAGTAGTGTTAGTGTAGTGTAGTGTTAGTGTAGTGTAGTGTTGAGTGTGTTAGTGTAGTGTAGTGTTAGTGTAGTGTAGAGTAGTGTTAGTGTAGTGTAGAGTAGTGTTAGTGTAGTGTAGAGTAGTGTTAGTGTAGTGTAGTGCAGTGTAGAGTAGTGTAGTGCAGTGTAGTGTTAGTGTAGTGTTAGTGTAGTGTAGTGTTAGTGTAGTGTAGAGTAGTGTTAGTGTAGTGTAGTGCCGTGTAGAGTAGTGTAGTGTAGTGTAGTGTTAGTGTAGTGTTAGTGTAGTGTAGTGTAGTGTAGTGTAGAGTTGTGTCGTGGTAGTGTAGTGTTAGTGTAGTGTAGTGTAGTTTTAGTGTAGTGTAGAGTAGTGTTAGTGTAGTGTAGAGTAGTGTTAGTGTAGTGTAGTGCAGTGTAGAGTAGTGTAGTGTAGTGTAGTGTTAGTGTAGTGTTAGTGTAGTGTAGTGTAGTGTTAGTGTAGTGTAGAGTAGTGTTAGTGTAGTGTAGTGCCGTGTAGAGTAGTGTTAGTGTAGTGTTAGTGTAGTGTAGTGTAGTGTAGTGTAGAGTTGTGTCGTGGTAGTGTAGTGTTAGTGTAGTGTAGTGTAGTTTTAGTGTAGTGTAGAGTAGTGTTAGTGTAGTGTAGTGTTGTGTAGTGTAGTTTTAGTGTAGTGTTCGTGTAGTGTAGTGTAGTGTTAGTGTAGTGTTGTGTAATGTAGTTTTAGTGTAATGTAGTGTTAGTGTAGTGTAGTGTTAGTGTAGTATGTGTAGTGTAGTGTAGTGTAGTGTAGTGCAGTGTAGTGTAGTGTAGTGTTTGTAGTGTTAGTGTAGTGTAGTATTAGTGTAGTGTAGTGTTAGTGTAGTGTGTATAGTGTAGTTTTAGTGTAGTGATAGTGTAGTGTTGTGTAGTGTTAGTGTAGTGTAGTGTAGTGTAGTGCAGTGTATTGTTGTGTTAGTGTAGTGTAGTGTTAGTGTAGTGTAGTGTAGTGTTAGTGTAGTGTAGTGTAGTGCAGTTTAGTGTAGTGTAGAGTAGTGTTAGTGTAGTGTAGTGTAGTGTTAGTGTAGTGTAGAGTAGTAGTGTTAGTGTAGTGTAGTGTAGAGTAGTGTTAGTGTAGTGTTAGTGTAGAGTAGTGTTAGTGTTAGTGTAGTGTAGTGTTAGTGTAGTGTAGTGTTAGTGTAGTGTAGTGTTAGTGTAGTGTAGTGTATTGTTAGTGTAGTGTAGTGTTAGTGTAGTGTAGTGTAGTGCAGTGTATTGTTGTGTTAGTGTAGTGTTAGTGTAGTGTAGTGTAGTGTAGTGCAGTTTAGTGTAGTGTAGAGTAGTGTTAGTGTAGTGTAGTGTAGTGTTAGTTTAGTGTAGAGTAGTGTTAGTGTAGTGTAGTGTAGAGTAGTGTTAGTGTAGTGTTAGTGTAGAGTAGTGTTAGTGTAGTGTAGTGTTAGTGTAGTGTAGTGTTGGTGTAGTGTAGTGTTAGTGTAGTGTAGTGTAGTGTAGTGTAGTGTAGTGTAGAGTAGTGTTAGTGTAGTGTACTGTAGTGTAATGTTAGTGTAGTGTAGAGTAGTGTTAGTGTAGTGTAGTGTTAGTGTAGTGTAGTGTTGAGTAGTGTTAGTGTAGTGTAGTGTAGTGTTAGTGTAGTGTAGAGTAGTGTTAGTGTAGTGTAGTGTAGAGTAGTGTTAGTGTAGTGTAGAGTAGTGTTAGTGTAGTGTAGTGCATTGTAGAGTAGTGTAGTGTAGTGTAGTGTTAGTGTAGTGTTAGTGTAGTGTAGTGTAGTGTAGTGCAGTGTAGAGTAGTGTTAGTGTAGTGTAGTGCCGTGTAGAGTAGTGTAGTGTAGTGTAGTGTTAGTGTAGTGTTAGTGTAGTGTAGTGTAGTGTAGAGTAGTGTAGTGTCGTGGTAGTGTAGTGTTAGTGTAGTGTAGTGTAATTTTAGTGTAGTGTAGAGTAGTGTTAGTGTAGTGTAGTGTTGTGTAGTGTAGTTTTAGTGTAGTGTTCGTGTAGTGTAGTGTAGTGTTAGTGTAGTGTTGTGTAATGTAGTTTTAGTGTAGTGTTAGTGTAGTGTAGTATTAGTGTAGTGTTGTGTTAGTGTAGTATGTGTAGTGTAGTGTAGTGTAGTGTAGTGCAGTGCAGTGTAGTGTAGTGTAGTGTAGTGTAGTGTGTGTAGTGTTAGTGTAGTGTAGTGTAGTGCAGTGTTAGTGTAGTGTAGTGTAGTATTAGTGTAGTGTAGTGTTAGTGAGTGTGTGTAGTGTAGTTTTAGTGTAGTGATAGTGTAGTGTAGTGTAGTGTAGTGTTAGTGTAGTGTAGTATAGTGTTAGTGTAGTGTAGAGTAGTGTTAGTGTAGTGTAGTGTAGAGTAGTGTTAGTGTAGTGTTAGTGTAGAGTAGTGTTAGTGTAGTGTAGTGTTAGTGTAGTGTAGTGTTAGTGTAGTGTTAGTGTAGTGTTAGTGTAGAGTAGTGTTAGTGTAGTGTAGTGTTAGTGTAGTGTAGAGTAGTGTTAGTGTAGTGTAGTGTAGAGTAGTGTTAGTGTAGTGTTAGTGTAGAGTAGTGTTAGTGTAGTGTAGTGTTAGTGTAGTGTAGTGTTAGTGTAGTGTAGTGTTAGTGTAGTGTAGTGTAGTGTAGTGTAGAGTAGTGTTAGTGTAGTGTACTGTAGTGTAATGTTAGTGTAGTGTAGAGTAGTGTTAGTGTAGTGTAGTGTTAGTGTAGTGTAGTGTTGAGTAGTGTTAGTGTAGTGTAGTGTAATGTTAGTGTAGTGTAGAGTAGTGTTAGTGTAGTGTAGTGTAGAGTAGTGTTAGTGTAGTGTAGAGTAGTGTTAGTGTAGTGTAGTGCAGTGTAGAGTAGTGTAGTGTAGTGTAGTGTTAGTGTAGTGTTAGTGTAGTGTAGTGTAGTGTTAGTGTAGTGTAGAGTAGTGTTAGTGTAGTGTAGTGCCGTGCAGAGTAGTGTAGTGTAGTGTAGTGTTAGTGTAGTGTTAGTGTAGTGTATTGTAGTGTAGAGTAGTGTAGTGTCGTGGTAGTGTAGTGTTAGTGTAGTGTAGTGTAGTTTTAGTGTAGTGTAGAGTAGTGTTAGTGTAGTGTAGTGTTGTGTAGTGTAGTTTTAGTGTAGTGTTCGTGTAGTGTAGTGTAGTGTTAGTGTAGTGTTGTGTAATGTAGTTTTAGTGTAGTGTTAGTGTAGTGTAGTATTAGTGTAGTGTAGTGTTAGTGTAGTATGTGTAGTGTGGTGTAGTGTAGTGTAGTGCAGTGCAGTGTAGTGTAGTGTAGTGTAGTGTGTGTAATGTTAGTGTAGTGTAGTGTAGTGTAATGTTAGTGTAGTGTAGTGTAGTATTAGTGTAGTGTAGTGTTAGTGTAGTGTGTGTAGTGTAGTTTTAGTGTAGTGATAGTGTAGTGTAGTGTAGTGTTAGTGTAGTGTAGTGCAGTGTATTATTGTGTTAGTGTAGTGTTAGTGTAGTGTAGTGTTAGTGTAGTGTTAGTGTAGTGTAGAGTAGTGTTAGTGTAGTGTAGTGTAGTGCAGTTTAGTGTAGTGTAGAGTAGTGTTAGTGTAGTGTAGTGTTAGTGTAGTGTAGTGTTAGTGTAGAGTAGCGTTAGTGTAGTGTAGTGTAGTGTAGAGTAGTGTTAGTGTAGTGTTAGTGTAGAGTAGTGTTAGTGTAGTGTAGTGTAGTGTTAGTGTAGTGTAGTGTTAGTGTAGTGTAGTGTAGTGTAGAGTAGCGTTAGTGTAGTGTAGTGTAGTGTAGAGTAGTGTTAGTGTAGTGTTAGTGTAGAGTAGTGTTAGTGTAGTGTAGTGTAGTGTTAGTGTAGTGTAGTGTTCGTGTACTGTAGTGTAGTGTAGTGTAGTGCAGTGTTAGTGTAGTGTAGTGTTAGTGTAGTGTAGTGTAGAGTAGTGTAGAGTAGTGTTAGTGTAGTGTAGTGTTAGTTTAGTGTAGTGTAGTGTAGTGTAGTGTTAGTGTAGTGTAGTGTTAGTGTAGTGCAGTGTAGAGTAGTGTAGTGTAGTGTAGTGTTAGTGTAGTGTAGTGTTAGTGTAGTGTAGTGTTAGTGTAGTGTAGTGAAGTGTTAGTGTAGTGTTAGCGTTAGTGTAGTGTAGTGTTGTGTAGAGTACTGTTAGTGTAGTGTAGTGTTGTGTAGTGTAGTTTTAGTGTACTGTTAGTGTAGTGTAGTGTTAGTGTAGTGTAGTGTAGTGTAGTGTAGTTTTAGTGTAGTGTATTGTTAGTGTAGTGTAGTGTTAGTGTAGTGTAGTGTAGTGTGTGAGGTGTGTGGTTAAAGTGTGTGTAGTGTAGTGTTAGTGTAGTGTAGTGTTAGTGTAGTGTAGTGTGTGTTTAAAGTGTGTGTAGAGTAGTGGTAGTGTAGTGTAGTGTGTGTTTAAAGTCTGTGTAGTGTAGTGTAGTGTAGTGTAGTGTGTGGTTAAAGTGTGTGTAGTGTAGTGTAGTGTAGTGTAGTGTAGTGTTAGTGTAGTGTAGTGTGTGTTTATAGTCTGTGTTGTGTAGTGTAGTGTAGTGTGTGGTTAAAGTATGTTTAGTGTAGTGTATTGTAGTGTAGTGTCGTGTAGTGTTAGTGTAGTGTAATACTAGTGTAGTGTAGTGTTAGTGTAGTGTAGTTTTAGTGTAGTTTTAGTGTAGTGTAGTGTAGTGTTAGTGTTGTGTGGTGTAGTGTTAGTGTAGTGCAGTGTTGTGTAGTGTAGTGCAGTGTAGTGTAGTGTTAGTGTAGTGTAGTGTTCGTGTAGTGTAGTGTTAGTGTAGTGTAGTGTTAGTGTAGTGCAGTGTGTGTAGTGTAGTGTAGTGCAGTGTTAATGTAGTGTAGTATTCGTGTAGTGTGGTGTAGTGTAGTATTAGTGTAGTGTAGTGTAGTGTTAGTGTAGTGTAGTGTAGTGTAGTGTAGTGTTAGTGTAGTGTAGCGTAGTGTTAGTGTAGGGTGGTGTAGTGTAGTATTAGTGTAGTGTTAGTGTAGTGTGTGTTTAAAATCTGTGTAGTGTAGTGTGTGGTTAGTGTGTGTAGTGTAGTGTGTGGTTAAAGTGTGTGTAGTGTAGTGTTAGTGTAGCGTAGTGTTAGTGTAGTGTAGTGTAGTATTAGTGTAGTGTAGTGTAGTGTAGTGTAGCATAGTGTTAGTGTTAGTGTAGTGTAGTGTAGTATTAGTGTAGTGTTAGTGTAGTGTGTGTTTAAAGTCTGTGTAGTGTAGTGTGTGGTTAGTGTGTGTAGTGTAGTGTTAGTGTAGTGTAGCGTAGTGTTAGCGTAGTGTAGTGTAGTGTAGTATTAGTGTAGTGTAGTGTAGTGTAGCGTAGTGTTAGTGTTAATGTAGTGTAGTGTAGTATTAGTGTAGTGTTAGTGTAGTGTGTGTTTAAAGTGTGTGTAGTGTAGTGTGTGTCGTGTAGTATTAGTGTAGTGTTAGTGTAGTGTGTGTCGTGTAGTATTAGTGTAGTGTTAGTGTAGCGTGTGGTTAAAGTCTGTGTAGTGTAGTGTGTGTAGTGTAGTTTTAGTGTAGTGATAGTGTAGTGTGTGTTTAAAGTCTGTGTAGTGTAGTGTGTGGTTAAAGTGTAGTGTTAGTGTAGTGTGTGTTTAAAGTCTGTGTAGTGTAGTGTGTGGTTAAAGTGTGTGTAGTGTTAGTGTAGTGTAGTGTAGTGTAGTGTAGTATTAGTGTAGTGTTAGTGTAGTGTGTGTTTAAAGTGTGTGTAGTGTAGTGTGTGGTTAAAGTCTGTGTAGTGTAGTGTGTGGTTAAAGTCTGTGTAGTGTAGTGTGTGGTTAAAGTGTGTGTAGTGTAGTGTGTGGTTAAAGTCTGTGTAGTGTAGTGTCTGTTTAAAGTGTTACCTACATGCTACCGTCAGTCCTGAGCTTGCTGGAGTCCTGTGCTGATATGATGAAGTAGTTCTTCTGTTTGGAGAAGTCAGCTGGCAACTCCAGGTCTGAGATCAAGTCAAACACGTAGTCACCGCCCTCCAGCTCCACCCACTGGGACGGTTCCCGTAGCAACACAGACCAGCCCCGCCCACCCTCAGACACACCGCTGTAGAGAGAGAGAGAGAGAGAGACAGAGAGAGACACGTAACAGAGCCCTGACTAGGTTTCAACCCTCTGAATAAATAGTCACGTATCACCCACCAAGTACAGCTCCCAGCTGGACCACAACAGGCTCTAAACAACCCCTTGATCTCAGAGAAGGTGAATGGTAGCAGGACACTAACTAACCAACCCCTTGATCTCAGAGAAGGTGAATGGTAGCAGGACACTAACTAAACAACCCCTTGATCTCAGAGCAGGTGAATGGTAGCAGGACACCACTAACTAAACAACCCCTTGATCTCAGAGCAGGTGAATGGTAGCAGGACACCACTAACTAAACAACCCCTTGATCTCAGAGCAGGTGAATGGTAGCAGGACACCACTAACTAAACAACCCCTTGATCTCAGAGCAGGTGAATGGTAGCAGGACACTAACTAAACAACCCCTTGATCTCAGAGCAGGTGAATGGTAGCAGGACACTAACTAACCAACCCCTTGATCTCAGAGCAGGTGAATGGTAGCAGGACACTAACTAACCAACCCCTTGATCTCAGAGCAGGTGAATGGTAGCAGGACACTAACTAAACAACCCCTTGATCTCAGAGCAGGTGAATGGTAGCAGGACACTAACTAACCAACCCCTTGATCTCAGAGCAGGTGAATGGTGGCAGGACACTAACTAACCAACCCCTTGATCTCAGAGCAGGTGAATGGTAGCAGGACACCACTAACTAAACAACCCCTTGATCTCAGAGCAGGTGAATGGTAGCAGGACACCACTAACTAAACAACCCCTTGATCTCAGAGCAGGTGAATGGTAGCGGGACACTAACTAACCAACCCCTTGATCTCAGAGCAGGTGAATGGTAGCAGGACACTAACTAACCAACCCCTTGATCTCAGAGCAGGTGAATGGTAGCAGGACACTAACTAACCAACCCCTTGATCTCAGAGCAGGTGAATGGTGGCAGGACACTAACTAACCAACCCCTTGATCTCAGAGAAGGTGAATGGTGGCAGGACACTAACTAAACAACCCCTTTATCTCAGAGCAGGTGAATGGTAGCAGGACATCGCTAACTAACTAGCCATTTGAAAAAAGCCACACACAGATCTCTGTAACATGTCTGTAGCAGGTACCACACACTCACATGTGCTGTAAGATGTCTCTGGCCAGGACCTCCCCAGTGGTCCATGAGTGCAGTGGACACAGGAAGGACACACCTAAAAATATGGGGGACATTCAGAACCCTTCATAGAAATTCATAAACCTTCAAAGACATGAGTAAACCTTCATGAACATTCATAACCCTTCATAG
>NW_024608321.1:0-35000 GCF_018296145.1 Oncorhynchus tshawytscha | reverse complement strand
CTCCAACGGAGCAAACAACATCCCAAACAAGGCTTCCTAAACACATCAACACGGATTCACCAACTGAACACTGAGCTTAACATCAAACACATCAACATCATGGATTCACAACTGAACACTGACCTCAACATCAACACAAATTCACCGACTGAACACTGAGCTCAACATCAACATGGATTCACCAACTGAACACTGAGCTCAACATCAACATGGATTCCCCAACTGAACACTGAGCTCAACATCAAACACACGTTTTAATAACGGTGTGATCTCACCCTGAAGATGGTCCTTATGTAGTGAGTGATGAGGTAGTTGTTGATGTTCAACGGCAGAGTCAGCTGAGGATCCACCTGGACCTTAGGGGCCTGGACCAGAGCTAGGCACTCAGAGTGGAGCTCCCTGCCACCTAGACACAGAGATGTGAGGATCTGGACCAGAGCTAGCACTCAGAGTGGAGCTCCCTGCCACCTAGACACAGAGAGATGTGAGGAGATGGACCAGAGCTAGACAGAGAGATGTGAGGAGCTGGACCAGAGCTAGGCACTCAGAGTGGAGCTCCCTGCCACCTAGACACACAGAGAGATGTGAGGAGATGGACCAGAGCTAGACAGAGAGATGTGAGGAGCTGGACCAGAGCTAGGCACTCAGAGTGGAGCTCCCTGCCACCTAGACACACAGAGAGATGTGAGGATCTGGACCAGAGCTAGGCACTCAGAGTGGAGCTCCCTGCCACCTAGACACACAGAGAGATGTGAGGAGTTGGACCAGAGCTAGGCACTCAGAGTGGCGCTCCCTGCCACCTAGACACACAGAGAGATGTGAGGATCTGGACCAGAGCTAGACAGAGAGATGGGAGGAGCTGGACCAGAGCTAGTGTGTTATTCAGGATAATAGCCTACCTGCGGAAGCCTGCAGCAGAAACCCCAACTCAGCAGGGATGGGCAGAGTTGTAACGTTCACCACTTCTCTGTTGGCCCGCTCCTACACAGAGGGGTTAGAGGTTAGAGGTCAGGGGTCAGTCAAGGGTTCAGATCAAAGCTAGGGTGACCAAATGAGGGACAATAGTATTCTATTATTCTGGTATTCTAGAATTCTAATATTCTAGTATTCCATTATTAGAATATTATATTATTCTACTATTCCATTATTAGAATATTCTAGTATTCTAGTATTCTAGTATTCAATTATTCAATTATTCAATTATTCTATTATTCCAGCATTATAGTATTCTACTATTCTAGTATTCTATTATCCTAGTATTCTAGAATTCTTAGTATTTTTAGTATTCTAGTATTCTATTATTCTAGTATTCTGGTATTCTAATATTCTAGTATTCTAATATTCTTGTATTCTAGTATTCTAGTACTATAGTTTTCTAATATTCTAATATTGTAGAATTCTAGTATTCCAGTATTCTACTATTCTAGTATTCTATTATCCTAGTATTCTAGAATTCTTAGTATTTTTAGTATTCTAGTATTCTATTATTCTAGTATTCCAGTATTCTAATATTCTAGTATTCTAATATTCTTGTATTCTAGTATTCTAGTACTAGTTTTCTAATATTCTAATATTGTAGAATTCTAGTATTCCAGTATTCTACTATTCTAATATTCTAGTATTCCAGTATTCTAATATTCTAATATTCTAGTATTCCAGTATTCTAATATTCTAGTATTCTATAATTCCAGTATTCTATTATTATAATATTCCAGTATTATAGTATTATAGTATTATATTATTCTAGTATTCTAGGATGCTAGTATTTTTTAGAATTCTAGTATTCTAATATTCTAGTATTACAGTATTCTATTATTCTAGTATTCTAATATTCTAGTATTCTAGTATTCTAGTATTCCATTATTATAATATTCTATTGGTATAATTTTATAATATTCTAGTATTCCATTATTATAAGATTATAGTATTATAGTATTCTATTATTCTAGTGTTCCAGTATTATATTATTCCATTATTATAGTACTCTATTATTCTAGTATTCTACTATTATATTATTCTAGTATTCCATTATTATAATAGTATAATATTCTAGTATTCCATTTTTCTAATATTCTAATATTCTTGTATTCTAATATTCTAGTATTCCATCATTATACTATTCTAGTATTCTAGTATTTTATTTTTATAGTATTCCAGTATTCCATTATTATAAAATCCATTATTATAGTATTCTATTATTATAGTATTCTAGTATTATATTATTCCAGTATTATAGTATTATATTTTTCTATTATTATATTATTCTAGTATTCCATTATTATAATATTAAAATATTCTAGTATTCCGTTTTTCTAATATTCTAATATTCTAATATTGTAGTATTCTAATATTCTAGTATTCTAATGTTCTAGTATTCTAATATTCTAGTATTCCATTTTTATAATATTCTAGGAATCGGGTATTCCTTTATTATTATTGTATTCTAATATTCTAGTTTTCTAGTATTCTAATTTTCTAGTATTCCATTAATATAATATAATATTATTCTATTATGCCAGTATTCCATTATTATAATATTCTAGTGTTCTAATATTCTAATTTTCCATTATAATAATATTCTAATATTCTAGTATTCCATTATTATAATATTATAATATTCTGGTAATCTAAAATTCTAGTATTCTAATATTATAGTATTCTATTATTATAATATTCAAGTATTCTGGTTGTCCATTATTATTGTATTATAATAATCTAGTATTCTAATATTCTAATTGTCCAGTATTCCATTATTATAATATTATAGTATTATAGTATTCTATTATTCTAGTATTCTTAGTATTTTTAGTAGTCTAGTAGTCTGGTATTCTTGTATTCTTGTATTCTATTATTCTAGAATTCTAGTATATTCTAGTATTCTAGTATTCTTGTATTATAATATTCTAGTATTCCATTATCATAATATTACAATATTCTAGTATTCTAATAATCCAGTATTCTAATATTCTAGTATTGTAATATTCTAGTATTCTAGTGTTATAATACTCTAATATTCTAGTATTCTAGTATTCTAATATTCTAGTATTCTGTTATTCAAATATTCTAATATGCCATTATTATAATATTATAATATTCTAGTATTCTATTATTATTATAGTATGCCATTATTATGAGATTCGACTATTCCATTATTATTGTATTCTAATTTGTAGTATTCTAGTATTCTAATATTCTAGTATTCTAATATTCTAGTATTCTAGTACTCTATTATTCTAATATTCTAGTATTCCATTATTTTAATATTTTAACATTCTGGTTTTCCATTATTATAATATTATATTATTCTAGTATTATAAAAATGTAGTATTCCATTATTATTGTATTCTAATATTCTAATATGTACTATTGTTTAACTTTATTTAACTAGACAAGTCAGTTAAGTCAGTGAAGAAGAAATTCTTATTTTCAATGACGGCCTAGGAACAGTGGGTTAACTGCCTGTTCAGGGGCAGAACGACAGATTTCTACCTTGTCAGCTCGGGGTTTGAACTTGCAACCTTCCGGTTACTAGTCCGACGCTCTAACCACTAGGATACCCTGCCGCCTGATATAACTATAATTCCATTATTCTATTATTCCATTATTCTAGTATTCTGTTATTCTAGTATTTTATTATTTTATTATTCTATTATTCTAGTATTCTAATATTCTAATATTATATTATTCTAGTATTATAATGTTCTAATGTTCTAGTGTACTATTATTCCATTATTCCATTATTTTAGTTTTCTGTTATTCTAGTATTTTATTATTTTATTATTTTATTATTCTATTATTCTAGTATTCTAATATTCTAATATTATATTATTCTAGTATTATAATGTTCTAATATTCTAGTGTACTATTATTCTATTATTCCATTATTCCATTATTCTAGTTTTCTGTTATTCTAGTATTTTATTATCCTATTATTATAATATCATAATATTATTAATATTATATGATTCTATTATTCTAGTATTATAATGTTATAATATTATATTATTCTAGTATTATAATGTTCTAATGTTCTAGTGTACTATTATTCCATTATTCCATTATTCTAGTTCTGTTATTCTAGTATTTTATTATTCTATTATTCTAGTATTATAATATTCTAATATTATATTATTCTAGTATTCTGTTATTCTAGTATTTTATTATTCTATTATTCTAGTATTCTAATATTCTAATATTATATTATTCTAGTATTATAATGTTCTAATGTTCTAGTGTACTATTATTCCATTATTCCATTATTCTAGTATTCTGTTATTCTAGTATTTTATTATTTTATTATTTTATTATTCTAGTATTATAATGTTCTAATGTTCTAGTGTACTATTATTCCATTATTCCATTATTCTAGTGTTTTATTATTCTATTATTCTAGCATTCCTGTATTATATTTTTCCAACTCTCAACTGTAAGTTACCCTGACAGAGTTAGCAAAAATAGCCCTCTCCCCCCAAAGAAGCTGCCCATCCCTGATACACAGAATATATTTTCATGAGCGCAAGGTGATTGAAAGAGACTGGTAAGAATGTCTAACTGAAGGACAAATCCACCTTTTTTCCCCAACAGTTTACTGATGGTGATTGAAAGAGACTGGTTAGAATGTCTAACTGAAGGACAAATCCACCTGTTTCCCCCAACAGTTTACTGATGGTGATTGAAAGAGACTGGTTAGAATGTCTAACTGAAGGACAAATCCACCTGTTTCCCCCAACAGTTTACTGATGGTGATTGAAAGAGACTGGTTAGAATTTCTAACTGAAGGACAAATCCACCTTGTTTCCCCCACAGTTTACTGATGGTGATTGAAAGAGACAGGTTAGAATGTCTAACTGAAGGACAAATCCACCTGTTTCCCCCAACAGTTTACTGATGGTGATTGAAAGAGACTGGTTAGAATGTCTAACTGAAGGACAAATCCACCTGTTTCCCCCAACAGTTTACTGATGGTGATTGAAAGAGACTGGTTAGAATGTCTAACTGAAGGACAAATCCACCTGTTTCCCCCAACAGTTTACTGATGGTGATTGAAAGAGACTGGTTAGAATGTCTAACTGAAGGACAAATCCACCTGTTTCCCCAACAGTTTACTGATGGTGATTGAAAGAGACTGGTTAGAATGTCTAACTGAAGGACAAATCCACCTGTTTCCCCAACAGTTTACTGATGGTGATTGAAAGAGACTGATTGTTTGAATGTCTCACTGAAGGACAAATGTCACCACAATCCGGGACAGTTTACTGAACTTGAAAGAGACTGGTTAGAATTTCAGAACTGAAGGACAAATCCACCTTGTTTCCCCACAGTTTACTGATGGTGATTTGAAAGGAATAGAATGTCTACACTGAAGGACAAATCCACCTGTTTCCCCCTTGTGAAAGAGACTGATTGTTGTCTAACATGAAGGACAAAGTGTCACCTGTTTCCCCCAACAGTTTACTGTGGTGATTGAAAGAGACTGGTTAGAATGTCTAACTGAAGAGGACAAACCTCTTCACCTGGGTTTCCCCTGTTCACAGAAAGTTTACTGATGGTGATTGAAAGAGACTGGTTAGAAGGGTCTAACTGAAGGACAAATCCACCTGTTTCCCCAACAGTTTACTGATGGTGATTGAAAGAGACTGGTTAGAATGTCTAACTGAAGGACAAATCCACCTGTTTTCCCCACAGTTTACTGATGTTTGACTTGTTGATGAGCTTCGGGACATGATTGTTTGAATTTGTTGATGAAACCCGGGACATGATTGTTTGAACGGGACTGTGGGGTCAAAGTGTCACTTGCTCTGTCAGAGCACAACCGGGACACGTGGTAAGATTAATACTAATTAACCAATCAGAGGTGGAGACAGAAGGAAAGGGACAGGTCTGTGTCCTCTGTCCTCCTGAACTGTGTGGCTCTCCTGATTGGCTGATCTCCGCCCTAAAGGAATCCAAACATTAAACACTCATCACTCAATCCCTTCTGTTTAGACCCTGGTGTGTGTGTGTGTGTGTGTGTTACCTTCATATAGCTTCGACGGTTGATGTAGAGCAACACGATGGAACGGAACTTGATGAGGTACTTCCTCTTCAGAGCAAACCTCTTCCTGTTTACAGAGAGAGACAGGGTCTGACTGGCTATTTAGAGAGAGACAAGGTCTGATAAACTGTTCACAGAAAGACATGCTCTGATTGGCTGTTTACAGAGAGAGAGAGACAGGGTCTGATTGGCTGTTTACAGAGAGAGAGACAGGGTCTGATTGGCTGTTTACAGAGAGAGAGACAGGGTCTGATTGGCTGTTTACAGAGAGAGAGACAGGGTCTGATTGGCTGTTTACAGAGAGAGAGACAGGGTCTGACTGGCTGTTTAGAGAGAGAGAGACAGGGTCTGATTGGCTGTTTACAGAAAGACATGCTCTGATTGGCTGTTTACAGAAAGACATGCTCTGATTGGCTGTTTACAGAGAGAGAGACAGGGTCTGACTGGCTATTTAGAGAGAGACAGGGTTTGATTGGACAAAACCATAAGAACTTTACAGAACTTTAAAGTGTGTGAGTGTGTGTGTGAGTGTGTGTGTGTGTGTGTGTGTTACCTTGCCAGGTGTCCTCTACAGAAGGTCTGTAGTTGAATCATGGTGTTTTAGCAGTGTGTGTGTGTGTGTGTGTGTGTGTGTGTGTGTGTGTGTGTTTGTGTGTGTGTGTGTGTGTGTGTATCACCTTGCCAGGTATCCTCTACAGAAGGTCTGTAGTTGAATCATGGTGTCTTAGCGGTGTGTGTGTGTGTGTGTGTGTGTGTGTGTGTGTGTGTGTGTGTGTGTGTGTGTGTTACCTTGCCAGGTGTCCTCTACAGAAGGTCTGTAGTTGAATCATGGTGTTTCGGAACTTGTTCCGTCTCTTCCTGATGAAGTACAGCCGTGTGTAGCGCTGCAGGGTCACGGCAGCCACGTGGAACACCAGATCACGCTTCCACTCCATCAGTTGGTACAGATCCTCCTTCAGGAACATCTACACATGGGGACACTAGATCACCCTTCCTCTCCTACAGCTCCTCCTTCAGGAACATCTACACATGGGTACACTAGATCACCCTTCCTCTCCTACAGCTCCTCCTTCAGGAACATCTACACATGGGGACACTAGATCATCCTTCCTCTCCAACAGCTGGTACAGCTCCTCATTCAGGAACATCTACACAATGGGACACTAGATCACCCTTCCTCTCCTACAGCTCCTCCTTCAGGAACATCTACACATGGGGACACTAGATCATACCTTCCTCTCCTACAGCTCCTCCTTCAGGACCATCTACACATGGGGATCACTAGATTATCCTACCTCTCCAACATATGTCTGCAATGTCAGTTAAGAACAAATTCTTATTTACAATGACTACACGGGCCAAACTCGGGCGACGCTGGGACAATTGTGAGCCGCAAAATGTGGAAAAAGTGAAGGGGTCTGAATACTTTCCGAAAGCTCTGTATACAGGAGGACATATGTCTGAATACGTATGTATGTATACAGGAGGACATATGTCTGATTATGTATGTATGTATGCAGGAGGACATATGTCTGGATACGTATGCATGTATACAGGAGGACATATGTCTGATTATGTATGTATGTATGCAGGAGGACATATGTCTGAAACGTATGTATGTATGTATACAGGAGGACATATGTCTGGATACGTATGTATGTATACAGGAGGACATATGTCTGAATATGTATGTATACAGGAGGACATATGTCAGGAGGACAGGAGGATGTCTGAAACGTATGTATGTATGTATACAGGAGGACATATGTCTGAATACGTATGTATGTATGCAGGAGGACATATGTCTGAATACGTATGTATGTATGCAGGAGGACATCTGTCTGAATACGTATGTATGTATGCAGGAGGACATATGTCTGGATACGTATGTATGTATACAGGAGGACATGTGTCTGAATATGTATGTATACAGGAGGACATATGTCTGAATACGTATGTATGTATACAGGAGGACATATGTCTGAATACAGGAGGACATATGTCTGAATACGTATGTATGTATACAGGAGGACATATGTCTGAATACGTATGTATGTATACAGGAGGACATATGTCTGAATACGTATGTATGTATACAGGAGGACATATGTCTGAATACGTATGTATGTATACAGGAGGACATATGTCTGAATACGTATGTGTGTATACAGGAGGACATATGTCTGAATACGTATGTATGTATACAGGAGGACATATGTCTGAATACGTATGTGTGTATACAGGAGGACATATGTCTTTGTTAGCATTTGACCCTGCTGGTTGTCTATGAACATTTGAACATCTTGGCCTTATAATCTCCACCCGGCACCGACAGAAGAGGACTGGCCACCCCTCATAGCCTGGTTCCTCTCTAGGTTTATAATCTCCACCCGGCACCGACAGAAGAGGACTGGCCACCGCTCATAGCCTGGTTTCTAGGTTTCTTCCTAGGTTTATAATCTCCACCCGGCACCGACAGAAGAGGACTGGCCACCCCTCATAGCCTGGTTCCTCTCTAGGTTTATAATCTCCACCCGGCACAGCCAGAAGAGGACTGGCCACCCCTCATAGCCTGGTTCCTCTCTAGGTTTATAATCTCCACCCGGCACAGCCAGATAGAGGACTGGCCACCCCTCATAGCCTGGTTCCTCTCTAGGTTTATAATCTCTACCCGGCACAGCCAGAAGAGGACTGGCCACCCTCATAGCCTGGTTCCTCTCTAGGTTTATAATCTCCACCCGGCACAGCCAGAGGAGAGGACTGGCCACCCTCATAGCCTGGTTCCTCTCTAGGTTTATAATCTCCACCCGGCACAGCCAGAAGAGGACTGGCCACCGCTCATAGCCTGGTTCCTCTCTAGGTTTATAATCTCCACCCGGCACAGCCAGAAGAGGACTGGCCACCCCTCATAGCCTGGTTCCTCTCTAGGTTTATAATCTCCACCCGGCACAGCCAGAAGAGGACTGGCCACCCAGGAGGACATATGTCTGAATACGTATGTATGTATACAGGGACATCATAGCCTGGTTCCTCTCTCTGGTTTATAATCTCCACCCGGCACAGACAGAAGAGGACTGGCCACCCCTCATAGCCTGGTTCCTCTCTAGGTTTATAATCTCCACCCGGCACAGCCAGAAGAGGACTGGCCACCCTCATAGCCTGGTTCCTCTCTTGGTTTATAATCTCCACCCGGCACCGACAGAAGAGGACTGGCCACCCCTCATAGCCTGGTTCCTCTCTAGGTTTATAATCTCTACCCGGCACAGCCAGAAGAGGACTGGCCACCCCTCATAGCCTGGTTCCTCTCTAGGTTTATAATCTCCACCCGGCACCGCCAGAAGAGGACTGGCCACCCCTCATAGCCTGGTTTCTAGGTTTCTTCCTAGGTTTTGGGAGTTTTTCCTAGCCACTGTGCTTCTTCACCTGCATTGCTTGCTGTTTGGGGTTTTAGGCTGGGTTTCTGTACAGCACTTTGAGATATCAGCTGATGTACGAAGGGCTATATAAATACATTTGATTTGATTTCATAGCCAGTTCAGGGCCTAAGATGTTGTTCTTCTGAAATAGACTACATTTTCTTCATATCATGTCTCTTTGGATCTAAAATCAATGTATTCAGTGTGATGGTGTAGGCTGTATTACATGGATGTATTCGACTTTTTAAAATGTAGAAGTTCCAATGACCAATCACCAGCGGACAAAATGTCACCACAGCCCTACACACCGACTATTATATTGACCATAATTGTCCATCCAACGATTGTGATTTGTATCTTTGTTGACCAACATTCAAAAAGGCACTCGCATCTGAGCAAGCGTTTTTTTTGCAGGTGCAACAGTTGAACAAGAGGAATGAACAAAAGATGAATGAAAAAGGAAACCTTGACACTGATCTTTAATAAGCTTTGCGTTTCGGCCTCACGGCCTTCATCAGAGCTTTTGTTTTTTAAATTAGCACCTTTATGTCGACCACACCCACATCCGTTCCACGCATGGGATAGGGGTTGGAGGATTGTGATTTTTTTTTATCTTTGTAGACCAGCCTGCGATACCCCAGCCCCTCATGTTCAAATTAATCAAATGCAATGTATCTTATGAAGCCCCTTTTTCCATTAGCCGTTTACAGTTACCCAACCTAAAACCCCACAAAGAAAGCAATGCAGAGCCACAGTGGATAGGAAGAACCAGGACGAACCTAGGAAGAACCAGGAAGAACCTAGGAAGAACCAGGAAGAAGCTAGGAAGAATCTAGGAAGAATCTAGGAAGAACCTAGGAAAACCAGAAAGGGTCTAGGAAGAACCAGAAAGAAGCTAGGAAGAACCAGGAAGAACCTTGGAAGAACTTAGGAAGAACCAGAAATAACCTAGGAAGAACCAGGGAAGAACTTAGGAAGAACCAGGAAGAACCTAGGAAGCTCCTAGGAAGAACCGTGAAGAACCTTGGAAGAACCATGAAGAACCCGATAAAGGAAACAGGATCTGAGGGGTGGCCAATCCTCTTCTTTTCTTTTGGCAGCTCACCTTGGTAACTCCTAATTGGTATGTTCCAGGTTGAACAGAACAGAGTTGATAGATCATCTCAACACAGCCCTCCTCACCTTGGTAACTCCTACTTGGTATGTTCCAGGTTTAACAGGACAGATCATCTCAACACGGCCCCCCCTCTCCTCACCTTGGTAACTCCTACTTGGTATGTTCCAGGTTTAACATGACAGAGTTTATGGATCATCTCAACACAGCCAACCCCCCTCCTCACCTTGGTAACTCCTACTTGGTATGTTCCAGGTTTAACAGGACAGAGTTTATGGATCATCTCAACACAGGTCTCCCCGTCCGCTGGAGGTACCTCCTTCAGACACAGTAACGCCTTGTACCTGAGGAGCACACACACACTTCATCTGTAGTACAGCAACACCGTTCCTGGTCTCTTGAAGATATCCTGGACAACACTGATCTCAGAGCAGAGGAAGTACCACCTCCTAGGAGACCACAGGAGAGATTCATGGACAACACTGATCTCAGACCAGAGGAAGTACCACCTCCTAGGAGACCACAGGAGAGATTCATGGACAACACTGGTCTCAGACCAGAGGAAGTACCACCTCCTAGGAGACCACGGGAGAGATTCATGGACAACACTGGTCTCAGACCAGAAGTACCACCTCTTGGAAGACTAAAGAAGTGATTCATGGACAACACTGGTCTCAGACCAGAGGAAGTACCACCTCCTAGGAGACCACAGGAGAGATTCATGGACAACACTGATCTCAGACCAGAGGAAGTACCACCTCCTAGGAGACCACAGGAGAGATTCATGGACAACACTGGTCTCAGACCAGAGGAAGTACCACCTCCTAGGAGACCACGGGAGAGATTCATGGACAACACTGGTCTCAGACCAGAAGTACCACCTCTTGGAAGACTAAAGAAGTGATTCATGGACAACACTGGTCTCAGACCAGAGGAAGTACCACCTCCTAGAGACCACAGGAGAGATTCATGGACAACACTGGTCTCAGACCAGGGGAAGTACCACCTCCTAGGAGACCACAGGAGAGATTCATGGACAACACTGGTCTCAGACCAGAGGAAGTACCACCTCCTAGGAGACCACAGGAGAGATTCATGGACAACACTGGTCTCAGACCAGGGAAGTACCACCTCCTAGGAGACCACAGGAGAGATTCATGGACAACACTGGTCTCAGACCAGAGGAAGTACCACCTCTTGGAAGACTAAAGAAGTTATTCATGGACAACACTGGTCTCAGACCAGAGGAAGTACCACCTCTTGGAAGACTAAAGAAGTGATTCATGGACAACACTGGTCTCAGACCAGAGGAAGTACCCCCTCCTAGGAGACCACAGGAGAGATTCATGGACAACACTGGTCTCAGACCAGAGGAAGTACCACCTCCTAGGAGACCACAGGAGAGATTCATGGACAACACTGGTCTCAGACCAGAGGAAGTACCACCTCTTGGAAGACTAAAGAAGTGATTCATGGACAACACTGGTCTCAGAGGACGAGCTGCCCTGAACAACAGAGAGCTACGGCATATTATTAGTCTGGGCCGCCAAAATCAAGTTAGTGAGTGATGCCACTAAAGGCTGTGACTTCCTGTCATGTGACCCACCTGTTGAGGAATTGGTAGAAGGGTATCCTGATTGGGTATCCCTCCTTCCTGATGCGTATGGTCTCCAGGATACCAGAGTAACGTAGTTGAGTCTTCACCAGCTCCGTCTCAAACTGACCCGGCTCCTTGTGCTGGTTTGGCTTGATGCAACGTACAAAGTACGGGTTACATCTGTAGAGACACACTTAGAATGTAAAACCTTTAACCTTAGCATGAGGAACGTAGAACCCTAGAATGCTGTACTCAGAACTCTAGAACCCCAGAACTCGGAAGCCCAGAACCCTAGAATTAGAACCATAGAATGCTGGACAGGATCTAGTCTTCAAAATTCTAGAGCACCAATTGGGCACACACTGGTTGAATCAACGTTGTTTCCACGTCATTTCAACGTGGAATAGACATTGAATGGTCCGTGCCGAGTGGGTAGGCAGTATATAACGCCAGAACACCCTAGAACCCTGACCTCTCCATCTTCTCCACCAGGTCCTGCAGACTGCTCTGGAACTTGGCGCTGACGGTGTTGCCGGCGAGGCGGCGGGCGGTGGAGCCCCTCCTGGCGGCAGAACGCTGCTGAGACGCCAGCCCCTCACTGTGTTGGAGGAACAGGTTGGACACCATGCGGTTCTTACTCCTACTGAACAGCTCCAGAACGTCCTGACGCACCAGGTCAAAGTTCTTATGGAGGAACTTATGCACCTAGAACAGGGGAGGGGAGATAATGTTAGGAGGACATCAACAGGGGGATGGTAGATAATGTTAGGAGGACATCAACAGGGGAGGGTAGATAATGTTAGGAGGACATCAACAGGGGAGGGTAGATAATGTTAGGAGGACATCAACAGGGGGAGGGTAGATAATGTTAGGAGGACATCAACAGGGGAGGGTAGATAATGTTAGGAGGACATCAACAGAGGGAGGGTAGATAATGTTAGGAGAACATCAACAGGGGGAGGGTAGATAATGTTAGGAGGACATCAACAGGGGGAGGGTAGATAATGTTAGGAGGACATCAACAGGGGAGGGTAGATAATGTTCGGATCATCAACAGGGGGAGGGTAGATAATGTTAGGAGGACATCAACAGGAGGGTAGATAATGTTAGGAGGACATCAACAGGGGAGGGTAGATCATGTTAGGAGGACATCAACAGGGGAGGGTAGATAATGTTAGGAGGACATCAACAGGGGAGGGTAGATAATGTTAGGAGAACATCAACAGGGGAGGGTAGATAATGTTAGGAGGACATCAACATGGGAACGATAGAATGGATTTTATTATTACTCCAGGTGTGTGTGTGTGTGTGTGTGTGTGTGTGTGTGTGTGTGTGTGTGTGTGTGTGTGTGTGTGTGTGTGTTTTGTGTGTGTGTGTGTGTGTTTTTACTTGGTATGTGACTTTCCCAGCGTAGTGTTTCAGTGTGAACTCTGGGAGGGGCATCTTTGGCCGGGCATACAGATCGCTGTTCCCGTGGTGATAGTTGCACTTCTGGAGGAAGGTGTGGTCTGTCGCCTTGTCAACAGGACAACAGGAACAGGAAGTTACACTCCGGAGTCACAGAGTTACGGGACTAGGGCTGTTTCTAACTCGCGTAGTTGGTCCACGTTATTTACAATTCTTCCTTCATTTAAGCAAAGACTTCTGGGATGTTAGAATTCTATTTTCTTTACCTTTGTTTATGTTCAACCTAGGTGACACACAGGAAGTGACGTGGCTACCTGGGGGAAGCCGCACTGGTCATCCAGGATTCTCAATATCCCATGAGGCTTAGCGGCGATGAGGTTGATGACGGCCTGGTTGTCGCTGAAGGGAAGCTCTTGCCAGCTGATCTGCTCCCGGATGTACTCCTCCTGCAGGAAACAGCAGACATACCGGCTCAGAACACGGACGCCATTTTGGGTCAAGGCCCATAGGTTATAATGGAGGGCATGGCTTCATATGTGCCTGGAGCCATGCCAGTTGCACCGTGAAATGGCTTATTTACAAAACCCTTAACCAACGATGCAGTTTTAAGAAATAGAGTTAAGAAAATATTTACTAAATAAACTAAAGATTTTTTTAAAATAAAAAGTAACACAATAAAATAACAATACCGTGGCTATATACAGGGGGTAGCAGTACAGCAGCAGGGTAGCCTAGTGGTCAGAGCGTTGGACTAGTAACCGAAAGGTTGCAAGTTCGAATCCCGAGCTGACAAGGTACAAATCTGTTGTTCTGCCCCTGAACAGGCAGTTAACCCACTGTTCCAAATAAGAATTTGTTCTTAACTGACTTGCCTAGTAAAATAAATAAATAAAACAGAGTCAATGTTTGGGGAACAGGTTAGTCAAAGTAATTTGGGGGAGGGGTGTCAAATGTAAATATTTGTTCAGCAGTCGTATGGCAGTAGAAGCTGTTGAGGAGCCTTCTGGTTCTTGACTTGGTCCCCGGTACCGCTTGCTGTGGTAGCAGAGAAAACAGCCTTTGACTTGGGGTGACTAGAGTCTTTAACGATTTTATGGGCTTTCCTCTGACACCGCCTGGTATATAGGTCCTGGGTGGCAGGAAGTTTGGCCACTTAACAGGGTCAGAACGCAGGTGCCATTTTGTGTCCAGGCTCATGTGTTTTTAATGGAGGCTGTGGCTCAGTGTGTTGCCAGTTGCAGTCAGAAACAACCTCCATACTTACTCAAACAAAGGAAACAACAGCCACACTGGCTCAGAACACAGGCGCCATTTTGTGTACAGTCCCATGTGTTTGTATGGAGGCTGTAGCTCAGTGTGTGGCTCAGTGTGTTGCCAGTTGCACTGACTGACTGACCTGTTCCTCCCTGAAGATGATCTTGTTGAAGTAGAACTGCAGCGTCTCGTTGGCATAGTTGATACACAGCTGCTCAAAACTGTTGAATAACAGATCCTATGGAGAGAGAGAGAGAGAGAGAGAGGGGAGAGAGAGAGGGGGATACACAGAGAGAGAGAGAGAGAGGGGATACACACAGAGAGAGAGAGAGAGAGAGAGAGAGAGAGAGAGATACACAGAGAGAGACAGAGAGAGAGGGAGAGAGAGAGAGAGAGGGGATACAGAGAGAGAGAGAGAGGATACACAGAGAGACAGAGAGAGGAAAAGTAAAGCTTGATAAAGTTGGCTAAAGTAGAAACTGATGGAAACTGGAAACAGACTGTGTGTGTGTGAGCAGCAACCTCAAAGCCGTATATGTCCAGTATAGAGATGGACAGAGCCTCGTTGCGAGGATAGACCCGCCCATTTATCTTCTCGGTCAGCCAATGAAACAGCAGCGAGTACAGGATCTTAGCAACAGCGTCTCTATGAAAACAGACACGCTGTAGTACAGGTCCAATAGAAGATGCCGGAGGTTAGAACAATACACACACACAAATACACAGACAGACAGAAGCACACACCTGGCATCCACAGCACTCTCCACTGTCAGGGGAGTGTAGATCTTCTCCCGGACTGTATCCTGAAGAGTCAAAGGTCACACAGAGACACAGAGACAGACAGACAGACAGACAGACAGACAGACAGACAGACAGACAGACAGACAGACAATGAGAAGAGGAAGTGACCGTGATGTAGCAGATGTAATGTAGTAGATGTAGTAATTGTGATGTAGTAGAGGTAATGTAGTAGATGTAGTAACTGTGATGTAGTAGAGGTAATGTAGTAGATGTAGTAATTGTGATGTAGTAGAGGTAATGTAGTAGATGTAGTAATTGTGATGTAGTAGAGGTAATGTAGTAGATGTAGTAATTGTGATGTAGTAGAGGTAATGTAGTAGATGTAGTAATTGTGATGTAGTAGAGGTAATGTAGTAGATGTAGTAATTGTGATGTAGTAGAGGTAATGTAGTAGATGTAGTAATTGTGATGTAGTAGAGGTAATGTAGTAGATGTAGTAATTGTGATGTAGTAGAGGTAATGTAGTAGATGTAGTAATTGTGATGTAGTAGAGGTCATGTAGTAGATGTAGTAATTGTGATGTAGTAGAGGTAATGTAGTAGATGTAGTAATTGTGATGTAGTAGAGGTAATGTAGTAGATGTAGTAATTGTGATGTAGTAGAGGTAATGTAGTAGATGTAGTAATTGTGATGTAGTAGAGGTAATGTAGTAGATGTAATAATTGTGATGTAGTAGAGGTAATGTAGTAGATGTAGTAATTGTGATGTAGTAGAGGTAATGTATTAAAAGTATATGTAGTAAACATGATGTAGTAGAGGTAATGTAGTAGATGTAGTAATTGTGATGTAGTAGAGGTAATGTAGTAGATGTAGTAATTGTGATGTAGTAGAGGTAATGTATTAAAAGTATATGTAGTAAACATGATGTAGTAGAGGTAATGTGTTAGTAGTAGATGTTGCAACTATAATGTAGTAGAGGTAATGTATTAGATGCAGTAACTGTGATGTAGAAGAGGTAAGGTATTAGTATTAGATGCAGTAACTGTGATGTAGTAGAGGCAATGTAGTAGATGTAGTGACCATGATGTAGTAGAGGTAATATAGTAGATGTAACCATGCTGTAGTAGAGGTAATGTATTAGTAGTAGATGTAGTAACTGTGATGTTGTAGAGGTAATGTAGTAGATGTAACCATGCTGTAGTAGAGGTAATGTATTAGTAGTAGATGTAGTAACTGTGATGTTGTAGAGGTAATGTAGTAGATGGAGTAACTGTGATGTAGTAGAGGTAGTGTATTAGTAGTATTGTAGTTCTTACTGTGACTGTGTGTGATATAGTAGAGGTAATGTAGCAGGAGTAGATGTAGCAACTGTGATGTAGTAGAGGTCATGTATTAATAGTAGATGTAGTAACCATGATGTAGTAGAGGTAATATATTAGTAGTAGATAATGTGGTTGTGTGTGTGATATAGTAGAGGTAATGTAGTAGTGTGGTTCTGACCATGACTTTGAGTGTGATATAGTAGAGGTAATGTGGTAGTGTTGTTCTGACTGTTCTGACCGTTCTGACCATGACTTTGTGTGTGATAGAGTAGAGGTAATGTAGTAGTGTAGTTCTGACCGTGACTTTGTGTGTGATAGAGTAGAGGTAATGTAGTAGTGTAGTTCTGACCGTGACTTTGTGTGTGATACAGTAGAGGTAATGTAGTATTGTAGTTCTGACCGTGACTTTGTGTGTGATATAGTAGAGGTAATGTGGTAGTGTAGTTCTGACCGTGACTTTGTATGTGATATAGTAGAGTTAATGTAGTAGTAGTAGTGTAGTTCTGACCATAAGGGAATGTGGTAGTGTAGTTCTGACCGTGACTTTGTGTGTGATATAGTAGAGGTAATGTAGTAGTGTAGTTCTGACCGTGACTTTGTGTGTGATATAGTAGAGGTAATGTAGTATTATAGTTCTGACCGTGACTTCGTGTGTGATATAGTAGAGGTAATGTAGTAGTGTAGTTCTGACCATGACATTGTGTTATATAGTAGAGGTAATGTAGTAGTAGTAGTGTAGTTCTGACCCTAAGGTAAGGTGGTAGTGTAGTTCAGACCGTGACTTTGTGTGTGATATAGTAGAGGTAATGTAGTAGTGTAGTTCTGACCCTAAGATAATGTGGTAGTGTAGTTCTGACCGTGACTTTGTGTGTGATGGCCTTCTTGAGTCCCTCAGGAGAGATCTGGAGCAGCTCAGCTAGCACTCTGATCTCCTGATCACTGACCACCGTCGCCACCTCCTGGCCTTCAACCTGTATTACAACAGGGTTAGGGTTATAGTGTTAGGGTTAGGTTTAGGGACAGGGTCAGGGTCAGGGTTAGGGTTAGGGTTATAGGGTTAGGGTCAGGGTTATAGGGTTAGGGTCAGGGTTATTGGGTTAGGGTCAGGGTTATA
Source organism: Oncorhynchus tshawytscha (assembly GCF_018296145.1). Lineage (NCBI taxonomy): Eukaryota > Metazoa > Chordata > Actinopteri > Salmoniformes > Salmonidae > Oncorhynchus > Oncorhynchus tshawytscha. Next base: position 17,001 of record NW_024608321.1, on the reverse strand, counting down.
GGGTCAGGGTTATTGGGTTAGGGTCAGGGTTATTGGGTTAGGGTCAGGGTTATAGGGTTAGGGTCAGGGTTATTGGGTTAGGGTTAGGGTTAGGGTTTGGGTTATTGGTTTAGGGTCAGGGTTATTGGGTTAGGGTCAGGGTTATTGGGTTAGGGTCAGGGTTATTGGGTTAGGGTTAGGGTTATAGGGTTAGAGTCAGGGTTATTGGGTTAGGGTCAGGGTTATAGGGTTAGGGTCAGGGTTATTGGGTTAGGGTCAGGGTTATAGGGTTAGGGTCAGGGTTATTGGGTTAGGGTCAGGGTTATAGGGTTAGGGTCAGGGTTATTGGGTTAGGGTTAGGGTTAGGGTTTGGGTTATTGGTTTAGGGTCAGGGTTATTGGGTTAGGGTCAGGGTTATTGGGTTAGGGTCAGGGTTATTGGGTTAGGGTTAGGGTTATAGGGTTAGAGTCAGGGTTATTGGGTTAGGGTCAGGGTTATAGGGTTAGGGTCAGGGTTATTGGGTTAGGGTCAGGGTTATAGGGTTAGGGTCAGGGTTATTGGGTTAGGGTAATAGGGTTAGCAGCTCAGCTACCACTCTGATCCCCTGATCACTGACCACCGTCGCCACCCCCTGCCCTTCAGCCTGTATTACAACAGGGTTAAGGTTATAGTGTTAGGGATAGGGTCAGGGTCAGGGTTAGGGTTATAGGGTTAGGGTTATAGGGTTAGAGTTATAGGGTTAGGGTTATAGGGTTAGGGTTATAGGGATAGGGTTATAGGGTTAGAGTTATAGGGTTAGGGTTATAGGGTTAGGGTTATAGTGTTAGGGTTATAGGGTTAGGGTTATAGGGTTAGGGTTATAGGGTTAGGGTTATAGGGTTAGGGTTATAGGGTTAGGGTTATAGTGTTAGGTTAGGGTTAGGGTTAGGGTTATAGGGTTAGGGTTATGGGTTAGGGTTATAGGGTTATAGGGTTATAGGGTTAGGGGGTTATAGGGTTAGGTTATAGTGTTAGGGTTATAGTGTTAGGGTTAGGGTTATAGGGTTAGGGTTATAGTGGGTTAGGGTTATAGGGTTAGGGTTATAGGGTTATAGTTAGGGTTATAGGGTTATAGGGTTAGGTTATAGTTAGGGTTATAGGGTTAGGGTTATAGGTTATAGGGTTATAGGGTTAGAGTTATAGAGTTAGGGTTATAGGGTTAGGGTTATAGTGTTAGGGTTATAGGGGTTATAGTGTTAGGGTTATAGGGTTAGTGTTAGGGTTATAGGGTTAGGGTTAGGGTTAGGGATATAGTGTTAGGGTTATAGGGTTAGGGTTATAGGATTAGTTAGGGTTATAGGGGAGTTAGGGTTATAGGGTTAGGGTTATGGGTTAGGGTTATAGGGTTAGGGTTATAGGGTTATAGGGTTATAGGGTTATAGGGTTAGGGGTTATGGGTGTTAGGGTTAGGGTTATAGGGTTAGGGTTATAGGGTTAGGGTTATTAGGGTTAGGGTTAGGAGTTAGGGTTATAGGGTTAGGGGTTATAGGGTTATAGGGTTAGGTTATGGGGTTAGGGTTAGGGTTATAGGGTTATAGGGTTAGGGTTATAGGGTTTTAGGGGTTAGGGTTAGGGTTATTATGGGGTTAGGGTTAGGGTTAGGGTTATATGGGGTTAGGGTTATAGGGTTAGGGTTATAGGGTTAGGGTTATAGGGTTAGGGTTATAGGGGGTTATAGGGTTAGGGTTAGGGTTATAGGGTTATTAGGGTTATTAGGGTTAGGGTTAGGGTTAGGGTTAGGGGTTAGGGTTATAGGGTTAGGGTTATAGGGTTATGGGGTTAGGAGTTAGGGTTATAGGGTTAGGGTTATAGGGGTTATGGGGTTAGGGTTAGGGTTATAGGGTTATAGGGTTAGGGTTATAGGGTTAGGGTTATAGGGTTAGGGTTAGGGTTATGGGGTTATAGGGTTAGGGTTAGGGTTAGGGTTATAGGTTAGTTATAGGGTTAGGGTTATGGGTTTAGGGTTAGGGTTAGGGTTAGGGTTAGGGTTATGGGGTTATGGGTTAGGGTTATGGGGTTAGGGTTAGGGTTATAGGGTTATAGGTTATGGGGTTATAGGGTTAGGGTTAGGGTTAGGGTTAGGGTTAGGGGGTTATAGGGTTATAGGGTTAGGGTTATAGGGTTAGGGGTTAGGGTTATAGGGTTAGGGTTAGGGTTATAGGTTATAGGGTTATTATAGGGTTAGGGTTATAGGGTTAGGGTTAGGGTTATGGGGTTATGGGGTTAGGGTTATAGGGTTAGTTATAGGGTTATTAGGGGTTATAGGGTTAGGGTTATAGGGTTAGGGTTATAGGGTTAGGGGTTATAGGGTTAGGGTTATGGGGTTATTAGGGTTAGGGTTAGGGTTAGGGTTAGTTATGGGGTTATGGGGGGTTAGGGTTATAGGGTTGGGGTTATAGGGTTATAGGGTTAGGGTTAGGGTTATAGGGTTAGGGTTAGGGTTATAGGGTTAGGGTTGGGTTATAGGGGGTTAGGGTTATAGGGTTATTATAGGGTTAGGGGTTAGGGTTAGGGTTATAGGGTTAGGGTTATAGGGTTAGGGTTATAGGGGGGTTATTATAGGGTTATGGGGGTTATTAGGGTTATGGGTTATAGGGTTAGGGTTATATTAGGGTTATAGGGTTATGGGGTTATAGGGTTAGGGTTATGGGTTAGGGTTAGGGTTAGGGTTATAGGGTTAGGGTTATAGGGTTAGGGTTAGGGGTTATGGGGTTATAGGGTTATAGGGTTATAGGGTTAGGGTTAGGGTTAGGGTTATTATGGGGTTAGGGTTATAGGGTTTAGGGTTAGGGTTATAGGGTTAGGGTTAGGGTTATAGGGTTAGGGTTAGGGTTATAGGGTTATTAGGGTTAGGGTTATAGGGTTATAGGGTTATAGGGTTATAGGGTTATAGGGTTATAGGGTTAGGGTTATAGGGTTAGGGTTATAGGGTTATAGGGTTATAGGGTTAGGGTTATGGGTTAGGGTTAGGGTTATAGGGTTAGTTAGGGTTATAGGGTTATGGGTTATGGGTTATAGGGTTATAGGGTTATAGGGTTAGGGTTTAGGGTTATAGGGTTATAGGGTTAGGGTTATAGGGTTAGGGTTATAGGGTTATAGGGTTATAGGGTTAGGGTTATAGGGTTAGGGTTATAGGGTTAGGGGTTATAGGGTTAGGGTTATAGGTTATAGGGTTATGGGGTTATTAGGGTTATAGGGTTAGGGTTAGGGTTATAGGGTTATAGGGTTATAGGGTTAGGGTTAGGGTTATAGGGTTATGGGTTATAGGGTTAGGGTTATAGGGTTATAGGGTTATAGGGTTATGGGGTTATTAGGGTTATAGGGTTATAGGGTTATAGGGTTATAGGGTTAGGGTTATAGGGTTAGGGTTATAGGGTTAGGGTTATAGGGTTATTATTAGGGTTATAGGGTTAGGGGTTATAGGGTTAGGGTTATAGGGTTAGGGTTATAGGGTTATGGGGTTATGGGTTAGGGTTATAGGGTTAGGGTTAGGGTTATAGGGTTATGGGTTAGGGTTATAGGGTTATAGGGTTAGGGTTATAGGGTTAGGGTTATAGTGTTAGGGTTATAGGGTTAGGGTTATAGGGTTATGGGGGTTAGTTATAGGGTTATTAGGGTTAGGGTTATAGGGTTATAGGGTTATAGGGTTATGGGGTTAGGGTTATAGGGTTAGGGTTATAGGTTAGGGTTATAGGGTTATAGGGTTAGGGTTAGGGTTAGGGTTATAGGGTTATAGGGTTATAGGGTTATGGGTTATAGGGTTAGGGTTATAGGGTTAGGGTTATGGGGTTATTAGGGTTAGGGTTATAGGGTTATTATAGGGTTAGGGTTATAGGGTTATGGGTTATTAGGGTTAGGGTTAGGGTTATGGGGTTATGGGGTTATGGGTTATAGGGTTATAGGGTTAGGGTTATAGGGTTATAGGGTTAGGGTTATGGGGTTAGGGTTATAGGGTTAGGGTTATAGGGTTAGGGTTATAGGGTTAGGGTTATAGGGTTATAGGGTTATAGGGTTATAGGGTTATAGGGGTTATGGGGTTATGGGGTTTTGGGGTTATGGGGTTATAGGGTTAGGGTTATAGGGTTAGGGTTATGGGGTTATAGGGTTAGGGTTATAGGGTTAGGGTTAGGGTTATAGGGTTAGGGTTAGGGTTATGGGGTTAGGGTTAGGGTTATAGGGTTAGGGTTATAGGGTTAGGGGTTATAGGGTTATAGGGTTATAGGGTTAGGGGTTAGGGTTATGGGTTAGGGTTATAGGGTTATAGGGTTAGGGTTATAGGGTTAGGGTTATAGGGTTATAGGGTTAGGGTTATAGGGTTATAGGGTTAGGGTTAGGGTTAGGGTTATAGGGTTAGGGTTATAGGGTTAGGGTTATAGGGTTAGGGTTATAGGGTTAGGGTTATTAGGGTTATAGGGTTAGGGTTTAGGGTTATTATAGGGTTAGGGTTATAGGGTTATAGGGTTATAGGGTTATAGGGTTATAGGGTTAGGGTTAGGGTTAGGTTATAGGGTTATGGGGTTAGGGTTAGGGTTATTAGGGTTAGGGTTATGGGGTTAGGGGTTATAGGGTTATAGGGTTAGGGTTATAGGGTTAGGGTTAGGGGTTATGGGGTTATAGGGTTATTATAGGGTTAGGGTTAGGGTTATAGGTTAGGGTTAGGGTTATAGGGTTATAGGGTTATTAGGGTTATAGGGTTAGGGTTATAGGGTTATAGGGTTATAGGGTTATAGGGTTATGGGGTTATAGGGTTATAGGTTATAGGGTTATAGGGTTAGGGTTATAGGGTTAGGGTTATTAGGGTTAGGGTTAGGGTTATAGGGTTATGGGGTTAGGGTTATAGGGTTAGGGTTATAGGGTTAGGGTTATAGGGTTAGGGTTATAGGGTTATGGGGTTATAGGGTTAGGGTTATAGGGTTAGGGTTATAGGGTTAGGGTTATAGGGGGTTATAGGGTTAGGGTTATAGGGTTATGGGGTTAGGGTTATTAGGGTTATAGGTTAGGGTTATAGGGTTAGGGTTATAGGGTTATGGGGTTAGGGTTATAGGGTTAGGGTTATAGGGTTAGGGTTATAGGGTTATGGGGTTAGGGGTTATAGGGTTAGGGTTATAGGGTTAGGGTTATAGGGTTAGGGTTATAGGGTTAGGGTTATAGGGTTAGGGTTATAGGGTTATGGGGTTATAGGGTTATAGGGTTATAGGGTTAGGGTTAGGGTTATAGGGTTATAGGGTTAGGGTTATAGGGTTAGGGTTATAGGGTTAGGGTTATGGGGTTAGGGTTAGGGTTATAGGGTTATGGGGTTATAGGGTTATAGGGTTATTAGGGTTAGGGGTTATGGGGTTATAGGGTTATAGGGTTATTAGGGTTAGGGTTAGGGTTTTGGGGTTATAGGGTTATAGGGGGTTAGGGTTATAGGGTTAGGGTTAGGGTTATGGGGTTATGGGGTTATGGGGTTATAGGGTTATAGGGTTATTAGGGTTAGGGTTAGGGTTAGGGGGTTATAGGGTTAGGGTTATTAGGGTTATGGGTTAGGGTTAGGGTTAGGGTTATAGGGTTATAGGGTTTTTAGGGTTAGGGTTATAGGGTTAGGGTTATAGGGTTAGTTATGGGGTTATAGGGTTATTAGGGTTAGGGTTAGGGTTAGGGTTATAGGGTTAGGGTTAGGGTTATAGGGTTATGGGGTTATAGGGTTAGGGTTATAGGGTTAGGGTTAGGGTTAGGGTTATAGGGTTATAGGGTTATAGGGTTAGGGTTAGGGTTAGGGTTAGGGTTATAGGGTTAGGGTTATAGGGTTAGGGTTATAGGGTTAGGGGTTAGGGTTATGGGGGTTATAGGGTTAGGGTTATAGGGTTAGGGTTATAGGGTTAGGGTTATAGGGTTATAGGGTTATAGGGTTATAGGGTTATAGGGTTAGGGGTTATAGGGTTAGGGTTAGGGTTATAGGGTTATAGGAGTTAGGGTTATAGGGTTATTATAGGGTTATAGGGTTATAGGGTTAGGGTTATAGGGTTATGGGGTTAGGGTAGGGTTATAGGGTTAGGGTTATAGGGTTATAGGGTTATGGGTTATAGGGTTATAGGGTTATAGGGTTATAGGGTTATTATAGGGTTATAGGGTTATAGGGTTATAGGGTTATATAGGGTTAGGTTAGGGTTATAGGGTTAGTTAGGGTTATAGGGTTAGGGTTATAGGGTTATAGGGTTATAGGGTTATAGGGTTAGGGTTATAGGGTTATAGGGTTATGGGGTTATAGGGTTAGGGTTATAGGGTTATAGGGTTAGGGTTATGGGGTTATAGGGTTATAGGGGGTTATAGGGTTAGGGTTATAGGGTTATAGGGTTATGGGGTTTTAGGGTTATAGGGGTTATAGGGTTAGGGTTATAGGGTTAGGGTTATAGGGTTATTATAGGGTTATTATGGGGTTAGGGGGGTTATGGGGTTATAGGGTTATAGGGTTAGGGTTAGGGTTATAGGGTTAGGGTTATAGGGGGGTTAGGGTTATAGGGTTATGGGGTTATAGGGTTATAGGGTTAGGGTTATAGGGTTATGGGGGGTTATAGGGTTATGGGGTTAGGGTTATGGGGGGGTTATAGGGTTAGGGTTATAGGGTTATGGGGTTAGGGTTATAGGGGGTTATTATAGGGTTATGGGGTTATAGGGTTATAGGGTTATGGGGGTTATAGGGTTATAGGGTTAGGTTATAGGGGTTATAGGGTTAGGGTTATGGGGTTATAGGGTTATAGGGTTATAGGGTTATAGGGTTATAGGGTTATAGGGTTAGGGTTATGGGGTTATTAGGGTTAGGGTTATAGGGTTATGGGTTATAGGGTTATAGGGTTATAGGGTTATTATAGGGTTAGGGTTATAGGGTTAGGGTTATGGGGTTATAGGGTTATAGGGTTATAGGGTTATAGGGTTAGGGTTATAGGGTTATTATAGGTTATGGGGTTATGGGGTTAGGGGTTATTATAGGGTTATAGGGTTATAGGGTTATAGGGTTATGGGTTAGGGTTATGGGTTATAGGGTTATGGGGTTATGGGGTTAGGGTTATAGGGGTTAGGGTTATAGGGTTAGGGTTATTAGGGGTTATAGGGTTATAGGGTTATGGGGTTAGGGTTATAGGGTTATAGGGTTATAGGGTTATAGGGTTATGGGGTTATGGGGTTAGGGTTATAGGGTTATAGGGTTATAGGGTTATGGGTTATAGGGTTATAGGGTTATATTATGGGGTTATGGGGTTATAGGGTTATAGGGTTATAGGGTTATAGGGTTATAGGGTTATGGGGTTATAGGGTTATGGGGTTATAGGGTTATAGGGTTATGGGGTTATAGGGTTTTGGGGTTATAGGGTTATAGGGTTATGGGGTTATGGGGTTTTGGGGTTATAGGGTTATGGGGTTATGGGGTTATGGGGTTAGCAGCCTGTTTTACAGGAACACAGTCGAATACATGATATACCATATATATTATAAAACACACTGTTATATACATTAAATACACTATATACTGTATATTATACTGCCATATAAAACACACTGTTATATACATTAAATACACTATATACTGTATATTATACTGTAGTGGTAAAACACACTGTTCTATACATTAAATACACTATATACTGTATATTATACTGCCATATAAAACACACTGTTATATACATTAAATACACTATATACTGTATATTATACTGCCATATAAAACACACTGTTATATACATTAAATACACTATATACTGTATATTATACTGTACTGTTAAAACACACTGTTATATACATTAAATACACTATATACTGTATATTATACTGCCATATAAAACACACTGTTATATACATTAAATACACTATATACTGTATATTATACTGTACTATAAACACACTGTTATATACATTAAATACACTATATACTGTATATTATACTGCCATATAAAACACACTGTTCTATACATTAAATACACTATATACTGTATATTATACTGCCATATAAAACACACTGTTATATACATTAAATACACTATATACTGTATATTATACTGCCAGTGGTAAAACACACTGTTATATAACTTAAATACACTATATACTGTATATTATACTGTAGTGGTAAAACACACTGTTATATACATTAAATACACTATATACTGTATATTATACTGCCATATAAAACACACTGTTATATACATTAAATACACTATATACTGTATATTATACTGTAGTGTTAAAACACACTGTTATATACATTAAATACACTATATACTGTATATTATACTGCCATATAAAACACACTGTTATATACATTAAATACACTATATACTGTATATTATACTGCCATATAAAACACACTGTTATATACATTAAATACACTATATACTATATATTATACTGCCATATAAAACACACTGTTCTATACATTAAATACACTATATACTGTATATTATACTGCAGTGTTAAAACACACTGTTATATACATTAAATACACTATATACTGTATATTATACTGCCATATAAAACACACTGTTATATACATTAAATACACTATATACTGTATATTATACTGCAGTGGTAAAACACACTGTTATATACATTAAATACACTATATACTGTATATTATACTGCCATATAAAACACACTGTTATATACATTAAATACACTATATACTGTATATTATACTGTAGTGTTAAAACACACTGTTATATACATTAAATACACTATATACTGTATATTATACTGCCATATAAAACATACTGTTATATACATTAAATACACTATATACTGTATATTATACTGTACTGTTAAAACACACTGTTATATACATTAAATACACTATATACTGTATATTATACTGGATTAAAACACACTGTTATATACATTAAATACACTATATACTGTATATTATACTGTATGTTAAAACACACTGTTATATACATTAAATACACTATATCTGTATATTATACTGCCATATAAAACACACTGTTATATACATTAAATACACTATATACTGTATATTATACTGCAGTGGTAAAACACACTGTTATATACATTAAATACACTATATACTGTATATTATACTGCCATATAAAACACACTGTTATATACATTAAATACACTATATACTGTATATTATACTGCAGTGGTAAAACACACTGTTATATACATTAAATACACTATATACTGTATATTATACTGTAGTGTTAAAACACACTGTTCTATACATTAAATACACTATATACTGTATATTATACTGCCATATAAAACACACTGTTATATACATTAAATACACTATATACTGTATATTATACTGCAGTGGTAAAGCACACTGTTCTATACATTAAATACACTATATACTGTATATTATACTGCCATATAGAAAACACACTGTTATACATTAAATACACTATAACTGTATATTATACTGCATATACACACTGTTATATAACTTAAATACACTATATACTGTATATTATACTGCCATATAAAACACACTGTTATATACATTAAATACACTATATACTGTATATTATACTGCCATATAAAACACACTGTTATATACATTAAATACACTATATACTGTATATTATACTGCCATATAAAATCACACTGTTATATACTTAAATACACTATATACTGTATATTATACTGCAATATTAAAACACACTGTGGGTTAAGGGTTAAAGGTTAGAGGTATATTATTACTGGTTAGAGGTAGAACACAGGGGTTAGGGGGTTAAGAGGTTAGGGGTTAGGGGTTAGGTTAGAGGTTAGGGGTTAGGGGTAGAGGTTAGGGGTTAGAGGTTAGGGGTTGGGTTAGAGGTTAGGGGGTAGAGGGGTTAGAGGTTAGGGGTTAGGGGTTAGGGTTAGGGGTTAGGGGTTAGGGTTAGGGGTTAGGGGTTAGAGGTTAGAGGTTAGGGGTTAGGGTTAGAGGTAGAGGTTAGGGTTAGAGGTTAGAGGTTATAGGGTTAGTAAACATTCCCTAGGTTAGGGGGACAGTTCTACAGATGGGTTAGAGGTTAGGGGTTAGAGGTTAGGGGTTAAGGGGTTAGAGGTTAGGGGTTAGAGGTTAGGGGTTAGGGGTTAGAGGTTAGGGGTTAGGGGTTAGGGGTTAGGGGTTAGGTTAGAGGTTAGAGGTTAGAGGTAGAGGTTAGGGTTTAGAGGTAGAGGTTAGGGGTTAGAGGTTAGAGGTTATAGTACCTGGTATGGCTGGAAGTAAACATTCCCTAGGTGTAGTACGGAGGACAGTAGTCTACAGATGGGTTAGAGGTTAGGGGTTAGAGGTTAGGGTTAGGGGTTAGGGGGTTAGGGGTTAGAGGTTAGGGGTTAGAGGTTAGAGGTTATAGTACCTGGTATGGCTGGAAGTATACATTCCCTAGGTGTAGTACGGAGGACAGTAGTCTACAGATGGGTTAGGGGTTAGAGGTTATAGTACCTGGTATGGCTGGAAGTATACATTCCCTAGGTGTAGTACGGAGGACAGTAGTCTACAGATGCCGTTCTGCTCATCAGGACTGAAACACAGGATGTCCATGGCACTCTGCACACGACGGAAATCTGCTCCGTCATCCTTCCCCTCTATCGCACAGTCACCACCCTGATACAGAGGACACACCAAGGAGAAATTCTGGTGTAAATATTGGAGGAATGAAAATTAGACGGAGGGTCCGGGTTGTTCTCCCTGGATCCTTTTTTTGTTACATTTTAAAAGCATTTCCTGCAATTATACACAGTTTGACGTGACCTATCATGCCTCTCTTGAGGGATATTTTGTGAGGTATATGGAGGGGTATTTTGAAAACAATATACGTGGAAGGATAAGTAGAGGCCACTCAACCACACCATTCTGTTGTTGGGATACGACCCAAACCATTCTGTTGTTGGGATACGACCCACACCATTCTGTTGTTGTGATACGACCCACACAATTCTGTTGTTAGGATACACCCAGACCATTCTGTTGTTGGGGTACGACCCACACCATTCTGTTGTTGGGATACGACCCACACCATTCTGTTGTTAGGGCACGACCCACACCATTCTGTTGTTGGGATACGACCCACACAATTCTGTTGTTGGGGGTCACGACCCACACCATTCTGTTGTTGGGAACGACCCACACCATTCTGTTGTTGGGGCACGACCCACACCATTCTGTTGTTGGGATAGGACCCACACCATTCTGTTGTTGGGGTACGACCCACACCATTCTGTTGTTGGATAGGACCCACACCATTCTGTTGTTGGGGCGACCCACACCATTCTGTTGTTGGGATAGGACCCACATCATTCTGTTGTTGGGATCGACCCACACCATTCTGTTGTTGGGGTACAACCCACACCATTCTGTTGTTGGGGTACACCCACACCATTTTGTTGTTGGGGCACGACCCACACCATTCTGTTGCTGGGATACGCCCACACCATTCTGTTGTTGGGTACGACCCACACCATTCTGTTGTTGGGGCACCTAATCTACACCATTCTGTTGTTGAGATACGACCCACACCATTCTGTTGTTGGGGTACGACCCACACATTTTGTTGTTAGGTACGACCCACACCATTCTGTTGTTGGTACGCACCCACATCATTCTGTTGTTGGGGGTACGACCCACACCATTCTGTTGCTGGGCAACCCACACAATTCTGTTGTTGGGATACGACCCACCATTCTGTTGTTGCGGTACGACCCACACATTCTGTTGTTGGGAATGACCCACACAATTGTTGTTGGGAACGACCCACACCATTCTGTTGTTGGGGTACGACCCACACCATTCTGTTGTTGGGATACGCATAGACACCATTCTGTTGTTGGGTTACGTCTACACCATTCTGTTGTTAGGGTAGACTGTCACACCATTCTGTTGTTAAGAAGACCCACACCATTCTGTTGTTATAGATCTGTCATTCTCATTGAAAGCCACACCAAGAGGTTCTGTTGTTGTGGGTACGACCCACACCATTCTGTTGTTGAAGAGTAGAACTGTTCTGTTGTTATAGATCTGTCATTCTCATTGAAACCATTCTGTTGTTGGGTTACGCCCACACCATTCTGTTGTTTTGTTTTTACGACCCACACCATTCTGTTACATTGGGGTAACCCACACCATTCTGTTGTTGAAAATACGACCCACCATTCTGTTGTTGGGGTACGCCCTGACACCCATTCTGTTGTTAAATGACCCACACAATTCTGTTGTTAGAAATGACCCACACCATTCTGTTGTTGGAGGACGACCCACACCATTCTGTTGACCCGACCAAATTCACATAGAAATGTGTTATCAATAAGTAATTCTCGTTGAAAGCCAGTCTAAAAAGAGGTAGATCTGTCCTATATGTTATAGATCTGTCATTCCCAGGAAAGCCAGTCTAAGAAGAGGTAGATCTGTTCTATGAACACACATAGATCTGTCATTCTCATTGAAAGCCAGTCTAACAAGAGGGTAGATCTGTTCTATGTGTTATAGATCTGTCATTCTCATTGAAAACTGGAAACTAAGAAGAAACAGAACTGTTCTATATGTTATAGATCTGTCATTCTCATTGGAAAAAGCCATTCTAAAATGTGGTAACTGTTCTATGTGCGCAATTTACGCTATGCATTTTTTCGGTCCCAACATTTTGTTTTTGCGTCTTTTACATTCGGTCCTTCTAAAACAACAATATTTTTGATTATGGAAAATATATTTCCCCTCTCTGGTTTAGAGGACTCAAACAACTAGACTTGCTCAGCTGGTCACGTAAACCGAACAACTTGACAAACTATTTTATCAACCAGGAAATGGAGGTGGATTTCTCCTTTGCACCTTAAAGACATTATTGGAGGACGAACAACCACTGAGCTACAGCTGGTGTCTGTTATCAACAACTGTGTGTCTACAGTGTGTGTGTGTGTCACGTACCTGGTTGAGGTAGTGGCTCCGCCTCTCCGTTTTTGGTGAGGCTCACTGACCAGACTGGCCCATCTCATAAAGACTGTGGTAGTTTCTCTCTGAGGCCCCTGAACCTTATCACACAACACACACTGTGGTAGTTTTCACTGACACACACAACACACACACACACACACACACACACACACACACACACACACAACACATATGGGTTAGAAGATACAGTACAACATAGCTGGGGTTGGAACTGAGCAGTACAGAAAACTGGAAAATCTCCAACGTCAACAGAACCCACTGAGCTACAGCTGGAACAGAACCTCTATTTAGAAACATCAACAGTTAAGAAAGTTATTTTACGCTTCGGGGCATTTTTTCAGTCCCAACAACGTAAGAAGTGCCTATGTCAAGTTTTCACTCTGTCCCTCAGAAACGTCTTCCCGTGTTTGACTGCCTGCTCAACATCTTTACCAGTGGAGGCTACCTGCCCCTCCCCTCTCTGAAGCATCATAGCTGTAGCCCCTCCACGTCAACAACTCACTGAGCTACAGCTGGCCCTCTCCACGCCAACAACTCACTGAGCTACAGCTGGCCCTCTCCTTATATCAACAACTCACTGAGCTACAATGACCCTCTCCCACGTCAACAACTCACTGAGCTACAGCTGGCCCTCTCTTATCAACAACTCACTGATCTACAGCTGGCCCTCTCCACGCAACAACTCACTGAACTACAGCTGGCCCTCTCCTTATCAACAACTCACTGATCTACAGCTGGCCCTCTCCTTATCAACAACTCACCGATCTACAGCTGGCCCTCTCCTTATCAACAACTCACTGAGCTACAGCTGGCCCTCTCCATCAACAACTCACTGATCTACAGCTGGCCCTCTCCTTATCAACAACTCACTGATCTACAGGTGGCCCTCTCCACAACAACTCACTGAGCTACAGCTGGCCCTCTCCTTAAACAACTCACTGAGCTACAGGTGGCCCTCTCCATATCAACAACTCACTGAGCTACAGCTGGCCCTCTCCACGATCGTCAACAACTCACTGAGCTACAGCTGGCCCTCTCCTTATCAACAACTCACTGATCTACAATCAACAACTGAGCTACAGCTGGCCCTCTCCTTATCAACACTCACTGAGCTACAGCTGGCCCTCCTCCGTCAACAACTAACTGAGCTAGGTGGCTCTCCACGGGAGCCAGGTGGCCTCTCCTCAACAACTCACTGAGCTACAGGTGGCCCTCACGCCAACAACTCCTGGAGCTGTCCAAACTCACTGAGCTACAGCTGGCCCTCTCCTTATCAACAACTCACTGATCTACAACTGGCCCTCTTATCAACAACTCACTGATCTGGCCCTCTATCAACTCACTGAGCTACAGCTGGCCCTCTCCTTATCAACTCACTGAGCTACAGCTGGCCCCTCTCACAACAACTCACTGATCTACAGCTGGCCCTCTCCACCTCAACAACTCACTGATGTGGTGTGGTGTGTGTGTGTCTCTCACCTGAAAGATGATGCGGGACTTCTCCAGCAGATACTGAGACGTTATGGCACCACTGATCACACCCCTACACACACACACACACACACACACACACACACACACACACACACACACACACACACACACACACACACACACACACACACACACACACACACACACACACACACACCACAGTGAGTTCTCTTGTCTCTCAGTGTTTAAGTAACCCACGGTTCATTAATAAGTCACGTATGACTGAGCATTATGGGAGTTCAGCTCAACACCGTGTACCTGTCCAACATCAGGGTGTCACTGATACTGTAGCCACCGCCCTGTTACACCAGCAGAGTTACCGTGGTAACGTGGCGTACGGACCACAGGAGGTTGGTGGCACCTTAATTAGGGAGTGAAGGCTCATAGTATTGGCTGGAGCGGAATCAGAGGAACGGTATCAAATGCTTCAGACACGTGGTTTCCAGTCACTCTGTCCTCCCCTCAGCAGCCTCCACTGGTACAGACAGAGTTACCATGGTAACATGGGGTATAGACGGAGTTACCGTGGTAACGTGGGGTATATACAGAGTTCCCATGGTAACGTGGCGTATAGACAGAATTACCATGGTAACATGGGGTACACAGAGTTCCCGCTCCCATCAGCTGATATAAGAAGGGCTTCATGAATACATTTGATTGACTGATTGACTGTGGTAACAAATTAACGTAAATACACTACTCCTCCTCATAGCCTGGTTCCTCTCTAGGTTTATAGGTGTTGTAATGTGATGAAATGCTTCTACCTGATTGATTGATTGATTGACTGTGGCAACATAATAATGTAAGCGCAGTACTCACTCCTCCAGAAATATCTCCACATATTTCCCGGGGCTGACTAGAGTTGTCATTCCGGACCGTTTGGCATTCCCAAAGGATTCCAACAGGGCGTGGCCTCCAGGATCTGTTACCATGACAAACAATCAGTACTAGGAGTAGTTACTAGGGTTGCTAACAGTAGTTACTATGGAACAACAACCAACAACCACTGCAACCGCAACAAAAGCTACAGACACATTACCTCAATCTGGGGGTCAGAGACGGAGGGAGAGAGAGAGAGACAACAGTTAGGGTAATAACAGGAAGTTACGGGTCAGTATGTTTACATGTACACCTGTTGTAATATTGTGTTTACCTGTTGTGTTTACCTGTTGTGTTTACCTGCTGTTTAATCTGTGTGTTTACCTGTTGTGTAATGTTGTGTTTACCTGCTGTGTAATGTTGTGTTTACCTGTTGTGTAATGTTGTGTTTACCTGCTGTGTAATGTTGTGTTTACCTGTTGTGTAACCTGTTGTGTTTAACTGTTGTGTAATGTTGTGTTTTACCTGCTGTGTAATGTTGTGTTTACCTGTTGTGTAATGTTGTGTTTACCTGCTGTGTAATGTTGTGTTTACCTGCTGTGTAATGTTGTGTTTACCTGTTGCGTTTACCTGTTGTGTTTAACTGTTGTGTTTACCTGTTGTGTAATGTTGTGTTTACCTGATGTGTAATGTTGTGTTTACCTGTTGTGTAATGTTGTGTTTACCTGCTGTGTAATGTTGTGTTTACCTGTTGTGTAATGTTGTGTTTACCTGTTGTGTAATGTTGTGTTTACCTGGTGTGTTTACCTGCTGTGTAATGTTGTGTTTACCTGTTGTGTAATGTTGTGTTTACCTGTTGTGTTTACCTGTTGTGTTTACCTGTTGTGTAATGTTGTGTTTACCTGCTGTGTAATGTTGTGTTTACCTGTTGTGTAATGTTGTGTTTACCTGTTGTGTAATGTTGTGTTTACCTGTTGTGTAATGTTGTGTTTACCTGTTGTGTAATGTTGTGTTTACCTGTTGTGTAATGTTGTGTTTACCTGTTGTGTAATGTTGTGTTTACCTGCTGTGTAATGTTGTGTTTACCTGTTGTGTAATGTTGTGTTTACCTGTTGTGTAATGTTGTGGTTACCTGCTGTGTAATGCTGTGTTTACCTGCTGTGTAATGTTGTGTTTACCTGTTGTGTTTACCTGCTGTGTAATGTTGTGTTTACCTGTTGTGTAATGTTGTGTATACCTGTTGTGTAATGTTGTGTTTACCTGTTGTGTAATGTTGTGTTTACCTGTTGTGTAATGTTGTGTTTACCTGTTGTGTTTACCTGCTGTGTAATGTTGTGTTTACCTGTTGTGTTTACCTATTGTGTAATGTTGTGTTTACCTGCTGTGTAATGTTGTGTTTACCTGTTGTTTACCTGTTGTGTAATGTTGTTTACCTGTTGTGTTTACCTGTTGTGTAATGTTGTGTTTACCTGTTGTGTACCTGCTGTGTAATGTTGTGTTTACCTGTTGTGTTTACCTGCTGTGTAATGTTGTGTTTACCCTGCTGTGTAATGTTGTGTTTACCTGTTGTGTAACGTTGTGTTTACCTGTTGTGTAATGTTGTGTTTACCTGTTGTGTAATGTTGTGTTTACCTGTTGTGTAATGTTGTGTTTACCTGTTGTGTTTACCTGCTGTGTAATGTTGTGTTTACCTGCTGTGTAATGTTGTGTTTACCTGTTGTGTTTACCTGCTGTGTAATGTTGTGTTTACC